>NW_026607585.1:20000-147500 GCF_029499605.1 Hyla sarda | reverse complement strand
CATCCAGTTTCGTACCCTCGCCTCAGAACTATCCTGGAACAATGAGGCCCTCTGCGCGACCTTCAAGAAAGGCTTATCCAGTAATATCAAAGATGTCCTGGCCGCACGAGAAATTCCTGCTAACCTGTCTGAACTTATCCATTTGGCCACCCGCATTGACATGCGTTTCTCTGAAAGACGCCAGGAGCTCCGCCAGGAAAAGGACCTTGTTCGCACCAGGCGATTTCTCCCCCCGGCTTCTCTCTTCCGAAGTCCACTGCAATCTGTTCCTGTGCCTTCTGCCGAGGAGGCTATGCAAGTGGATCGGTCCTGCCTGACCCTACAAGAGAGGACTCACTGCCGTAACGAGAATCTATGCCTGTACTGTGCTAGTACCGAACACTTCCTAAAAGACTGTCCTATCCGCCCTCCGCGTCAGGAGAGATGCACTCCGTTACCTCACAAAGGTGAGACGGCTCTAGGTGTGAATTCTGCTTCTCCACGTCTCACTGTGCCTGTGCGGATTTCTCCTTCCGCCAACTCCTCCTTCTCTGCTGTGGCCTTCTTGGACTCCGGTTCTGCAGGAAATTTTATTTTGACCTCTTTTGTTAATAGGTTCAGCATCCCAGTGACCAGTCTCGTCAAGCCGCTCTACATTTCTTCTGTCAACGGAGAAAAATTGGACTGCACTGTGCGTTACCACACTGAACCCCTGCTTATGAGCATTGGACTGCATCACGAAAAAATAGAATTTCTTGTCCTGCCCAACTGCACCTCTGAAGTTCTTCTCAGTCTGCCATGGCTCCAACGTCATTCTCCCACCCTTGACTGGACCACCGGGGAAATCAAAAGTTGGGATCCATCTGGTCTCAAACGATGCCTCATGTCTGCTTCCACTTGTCAAACCCCTGAGGCTCCACCTATACCGGGTCTTCCCAAGGCCTACCAGAACTTTGCTGATGTTTTCTGCAAAAAACAAGCAAAAATCTTACCACCTCATAGGCCTTATGACTGCCCCATTGACCTCCTTCCTGGTACCACTCCCCACCGGGGCAGGATCTACCCTCTGTCTGCCCCAGAGACTCAAGCCATGTCCGACTATATCCTGGAGAACCTAAAGAGACGTTTTATTTGGATGTCCTCATCCCCTGCTGGAGCGGGGTTCTTCTTTGTCTCTAAAAAAGATGGATCTTTACAACCATGCATTGACTACCGTGGTTTAAATAAAATCACCATCAAAAACCGCTATCCCCTGCCTTTGATCTCTGAACTCTTTGACCGCCTCCGTGGCGCCAATATTTTCACTAAATTGGACTTAAGAGGCGCATATAATCTTATTCGCATCAGGAAAGGTGATGAGTGGAAGACCGCATTCAATATCAGAGACGGACATTTCGAATATCTAGTTATGCCCTTTGGGCTCTGCAACGCCCCTGCAGTCTTCCAGGACTTTGTTAATGAGATCTTTCGGGACTTAGTATATACCTGTGTAGTGGTTTACCTGGACGACATCTTGATTTTCTTCTCTGACCTGCAGGAACACCGTCGTCATGTCCGTCTAGTGCTCCAGAGACTTCGTGAAAATCACCTGTATGCCAAAATGGAAAAATGTCTCTTTGAATGCAATTCTCTTCCTTTCCTAGGTTACCTAGTCTCTGGCCAAGGGCTTCAAATGGACCCAGATAAACTCTCAGCGGTTTTAGATTGGCCACGCCCTTTTGGACTCCGTGCTATCCAACGCTTTCTGGGATTTGCCAACTACTACCGACAGTTTATTCCCCATTTCTCCACCATTGTGGCCCCAATTGTAACCCTGACCAGGAAGAATGCCAACCACAAGTCATGGCCTCCTCAAGCTGATGAGGCCTTCAATCGTCTCAAAACTGCTTTCGCTTCTGCTCCAGTGCTGTCCAGACCTGATCCATCGAAACCTTTCTTTCTGGAAGTGGACGCCTCCTCAGTCGGAGCCGGAGCCGTACTTCTCAAAAAAAAACTCTACCGGACGTAACATTACTTGTGGTTTCTTCTCTAAAACTTTCTCTCCGGCAGAAAAAAATTATTCCATTGGAGATCGTGAACTTCTAGCCATCAAGTTAGCACTCGAAGAATTGAGGCATCTATTGGAGGGTTCCAAACACCCCATTGTCATTTACACTGACCACAAGAATCTCTCGTACCTCCAATCTGTTCAGCATCTGAATCCTCGCCAGGCTAGATGGTCGTTGTTTTTTGCCCGCTTTAACTTTGAGATACACTGCTTCCTACAGACAAAAAAACGTCAGGGCTGACGCCCTTTTACGTTCCTCTGATGCCGCCGAATCTGAAGTCCCTCTGCAGCATATCGTACCTCCTGAGTGCCTGGTCTCCTCTGCTCCAGCTTCACTGGGCCAAACTCCTCCTGGAAAGACCTTTGTCCCTCCACGCCAGCGTCTCAAGATCCTCAAATGGGGACATTCCTCTCACCTTGCTGGCCACGCTGGCGTCAAGAAGTCCATCCAGCTTATTTCTCGTTTGTATTGGTGGCCTACGCTAGAGGGTGACGTCACTGATTTAATTCGGGCCTGTACTGTTTGCGCCCGGGATAAAACCCCTCGCCAGAGGCCTGCTGGACTCCTCCTTCCTTTACCCGTTCCCGAGCAGCCATGGTCCCAAATTGCCATGGATTTTATTACGGATCTGCCTGTATCCCATGGCAACACCGTCATCTGGGTGGTCGTTGATCGTTTCTCCAAAATGGCACACTTCATTCCACTTCCAGGTCTTCCTTCTGCGCCACAATTGGCGAAGCAATTTTTTCTGCATATTTTTCGCCTTCACGGCTACCCACGCATATCGTCTCGGATAGAGGCGTTCAATTTGTGTCAAAATTTTGGAGAGCTCTCTGTAACCAATTAAAAATCTAATTAAATTTCTCGTCCTTCTATCACCCCCAATCCAATGGACAAGTACAGAGAGTAAACCAGATTCTTGGTGACTATTTGCGACATTTTGTCTCCTCCCGCCAAGACGATTGGGTCGACCTTCTACCCTGGGCTGAATTCTCGTACAATTTAAAAAATTCAGAATCCTCTGCCAAATCCCCGTTCTTTGTGGTGTACGGCCGTCACCCTCTGCCCCCCCCCTCCCCATTCCCACTTCTTCTGCATTGCCTGCTGTAGATGAAGTTACCCGGGACTTCTCTGTTATCTGGAAGGAGACTCAAGTCGCTCCTACCTGCCTCGTCTCGTATGAAGAGACATGCTGATAAGAAGAGAAGAACTCCTCCTGTCTTCGCTCCTGGGGACAAAGTGTGGCTCTCTGCCAAGTATATCCGCTTTCGCGTTCCCAGCTACAAGCTAGGCCCACGTTACCTTGGACCATTTAAAATCAAGAGTCAAATCAATCCTGTCTCCTACAAACGTCTTCTCCCTCCTTCTCTTCGTATACCTAACTCCTTTCATGTTTCACTTCTCAAACCTCTCGTTCTTAACCGCTTTTTCCCCCCCAAGGTCACCGCTCCTGCTCCTGTCTCTGGCTCCTCTGATGTCTTCACGGTAAAGGAAATCCTCGCCTCCAAGGTTGTCAGAGGTAAAAAAAAAAAAATTCTCGTAGACTGGGAGAATTGTGGCCCCGAAGAGAGGTCTTGGGAACCCGAGGATAATATCCTCGACAAGGAGCTCATCCACAAGTTCCTAGGCTCCAAAAAGAGGGGGAGACCAAAGGGGGGGGGGGTGTACTGTTATGCCGAGCACTCCGGGTCCCTGCTCCTGTGTTATACAGTGACAATTAGCTAATGTTAATCAGTACCTGCACCTGTGCCCTCCTTATAAAAACCCACTTCCCCTTCCTGTCATCGCCGGATCTTGTTGCCTAGTGCCCAGTGAAAGCGTTTTCTGTGTTCCCAAGCCTGTGTTCCAGACCTCCTGCTGTTGCCCCTGACTACGACCCTTGCTACCTGCCCTGACCTTCTGCTACGTCCGACCTTGCTCTTGCCTTGTCCTTCTGTACCGCGCCTGTCTCAGCTGTCAGCTGGGGTTGAGTCGCTATCGGGTGGAACGACCTGGGGGTTACCTGCCGCTGCAAGTCCATCCCGCTTTGCGGCGGGCTCTGGTGAAAACCAGTAACCCCTTAGACTCCGTTCCCCTGGTACGGCCCATGTCATCACCTCACTGACACAGAGGATCCACCACCAGTGTCCTCGCTACATACCTATCCGGATCCTGACACACACACACACACACACACACACTGTACATTCTCTACTGGCTCATTAGCTGACGTTACCAATGACGTGGTTCTAACTATAGCAGTACACATCAGATACACTTCATTACGGACCGCTCTATGACATAACTGACAGCGTCGGGATATCCAGCCACGCCCCTCTACTGACGGGGGCGCAGCTACTCCTGACGTTGACAGGCTGCGACTGGATATAACGTCAGTCGCTGTAAACACATGTACGGAGCGCGCAGTATCCGGCTGTTACGGCTCTCTGCCACTGCAGGTATGCGCTCCGTCTAATCTATTTGCCAAACGCCGGGACCGTAACAAACTCTATGAGCCTATAGCTTCTTTTCCTCCACAGGACACAGGAGTGTCTGAGGTACCTGAATACAACACTGTATATGTGAGAACAACTACAAGATGGGGCGCGGGTGTCATGTGCAGGAACCAATGGTGATGGCCATATGTCTGAGGTACCTGGAGTTCCACGGCATTATATCCCTTCACCCAGTGAGCAGTATCACGAGCTGCTCCTTCTAATGGGATTGCAGTATATGGGCGGACATGATTGAGTCTATATAATAACATATGGTGGGAGAATTACCCTTGGCTTCATTCCCCTGAGGACGACGCACTATTTGACTCCGCTCAGTTCAATTTTGCCCCGTATTCAGTTTTGTGACTGGAACTAAAACCGCAGTAAACCACAAGGTCGGGTCACTAAACCAGAACCGGTGAAGAAATGAGCCGACCGGAGTCACCATCTGAGCGGAGACACTGACGGCTCATTAAAGTGAGGGAACTGTAGGGAGGGAATGTGAATGCAGCCTTATCAAGCGGTGAATTTCCACTCGAAAATTCCCAAAGTCCCGCACACCGACTGAATTATCCAGCAACACTTTCTGCTCAATATAACACAAAGAAAATCTTCAGAAAAAAATTTGCTACTTAAATTCCGTAGTGTGCGCTGTGCAGCAGAATCACATGGATTGTATAGGACTCTGCTGCATTTTACTTCCCATTATTCTCTATGGACATTCCATTGTGTCATTCACCCATATTATTCCATAGAAACCAATGATAACCCCACTAAATGTGAATAATAATTAACCCCACTAAATGTGAATAATAATTAACCCCACTAAATGTGAATAATAATTAACCCCACTAAATGTGAATAATAATTAACCCCACTAAATGTGAATAATAATTAACTCCACTAAATGTGAATAATAATTAACCCCACTAAATATGAATAATTAACCCCACTAAATATGAATAATAATTAACCCCATTGAATAATAATAATTAAACCCACTAAATATGAATAATAATTAACCCCACTAAATGTGAATAATAGACCCCACTGAATATGAATAATAACTAACCCCACTAAATATGAATAATAATTAACCCCACTAAATATGAATAATAATTAACCCCACTAAATATGAATAATAATTAGCCCCACGGAATATGAATAATAACTAACCCCACTAAATATGAATAATAATTAACCCCGCTAAATATGAATAATTAACCCCACTGAATATGAATAATAATAATTAACCCCACTGAATATGAATAATAATAATTAACCCCACTAAATATGAATAATAATAATTAACCCCACTGAATATGAATAATAATAATTAACCCCACTGAATATGAATAATAATAATTAACCCCACTAAATATGAATAATCATTAACCCCACTAAATATGAATAATTAACCCCACTAAATATGAATAATTAACCCCACTGAATATGAATAATAAATAACCCCACTAAATGTGAATAATAATTAACCCCACTAAATGTGAATCATAATTAACCCCAATGAATATGAATATTTAACCCCACTGAATATGAATAATAATTAACCCCACTAAATGTGAATAATAATTAACCCCACTAAATGTGAATAATAATTAACCCCACTGAATATGAATAATTAACCCCACTGAATATGAATAATTAACCCCACTGAATATGAATAATTAACCCCACTGAATATGAATAATTAACCCCACTGAATATGAATAATAATTAACCCCACTGAATATGAATAATAATTAACCCCACTGAATATGAATAATAATTAACCCCACTGAATATGAATAATAATTAACCCCACTGACCTTGGAGATTCTATGTTTTGTCTCTAATTTAAATATTATATTTCTATTATTCTCTCTGGACGTTCCCTCTGTCATTCCTCTTATTATATCCTTATAAAAAAAACAAACGTAAAACAATAAAAAACTAATAATATAAATACAAATCTGCAGAGAATAACGAAACCGCTCTTCTCTACACCGGATAACGTCGCCGCTCATCTCTACACCGGATAATGACACCGCTCTTCTCTACACTGATAATGACACCGCTCTTCTCTACACTGATAATGACACCGCTCTTCTCTACACTGATAATGACACTGCTCTTCTCTACACCGGATAACGTCGCCGCTCATCTCTACACCAGATAATGACACCGCTTATCTCTGCACTGATAATGACACCGCTCATCTCTACACCGGATAATGACACCGCTCTTCTCTGCACTGATAATGACACCGCTCTTCTCTGCACTGATAATGACACCGCTCTTCTCTGCACTGATAATGACACCGCTCTTCTCTGCACTGATAATGACACCGCTCTTCTCTGCACTGATAATGACACCGCCCATCTCTACACTGATAATGACACCGCTCATCTCTACACTGATAATGACACCGCCCATCTCTACACTGATAATGACACCGCTCTTCTCTACACTGATAATGACACCGCTCTTCTCTACACTGATAATGACACCGCTCATCTCTACACTGATAATGACACCGCCCATCTCTACACTGATAATGACACCGCTCATCTCTACACTGGATAATGACACCGCTCTTCTCTACACTGATAATGACACCGCTCTTCTCTACACTGATAATGACACCGCTCTTCTCTACACTGATAATGACACCGCTCTTCTCTGCACTGATAATGACACCGCTCTTCTCTACACCGGATAATGACACCACCCATCTCTGCACTGATAATGACACCGCTCATCTCTACACTGATAATGACACCGCTCTTCTCTACACTGATAATGACACCGCTCATCTCTACACTGATAATGACACTGCTCTTCTCTACACTGATAATGACACCGCTCATCTCTGCACTGATAATGACACCGCTCTTCTCTACACTGATAATGACACCGCTCTTCTCTACACTGATAATGACACAGCTCATCTCTGCACTGATAATGACACCGCTCATCTCTACACTGATAATGACACCGCTCATCTCTACACTGATAATGACACCGCTCATCTCTACACCGGATAATGACACCGCTCTTCTCTACACTGATAATGACACTGCTCATCTCTGCACTGATAATGACACCGCTCTTCTCTACACTGATAATGACACCGCTCTTCTCTACACTGATAATGACACAGCTCATCTCTGCACTGATAATGACACCGCTCATCTCTACACTGATAATGACACCGCTCTTCTCTGCACTGATAATGACACCGCTCATCTCTACACTGATAATGACACCGCTCTTCTCTACACTGATAATGACACTGCTCATCTCTACACCGATAATGACACCGCTCTTCTCTACACTGATAATGACACCGCTCTTCTCTACACCGGATATGAATAATAATTAACCCCACTAAATATGAATAATAATTAACCCCACTAAATGTGAATATTAATTAACCCCACTAAATGTGAATATTAATTAACCCCACTAAATGTGAATAATAATTATCCCCACTGAATATGAATAATAATTAACCCCACTGAATATGAATAATAATTAACCCCACTGAATATGAATAATAATTAACCCCACTAAATATTAATAATAATTAACCCCACTAAATAGGAATAATAATTAACCCCACTAAATATGAATAATAAACCCCACTGAATATGAATAATAAACCCCACTAAATATGAATAATAACTAACCCCACTAAATATGAATAATAATAAACCCCACCAAATATGAATAATAATTAACCCCACTAAATATGAATAATTAACCCCACTAAATATGAATAATTAACCCCACTAAATATGAATAATTAACCCCACTAAATATGAATAATTAACCCCACTAAATATGAATAATTAACCCCACTAAATATGAATAATAATTAACCCCACTAAATATGAATAATAATTAACCCCACTAAATATGAATAATAATTAACCCCACTAAATATGAATAATTAACCCCACTAAATAGGAATAATAACCCCACTGAATATGAATAATAACCCCACTGAATATGAATAATAAACCCCACTGAGTATGAATAATAACCCCACTGAATATGAATAATAAACCCCACTGAGTATGAATAATAAACCCCACTGAATATGAATAATAAACCCCACTGAATATGAATAATAAACCCCACTGAATATGAATAATAACCCCACTGAATATGAATAATAAACCCCACTGAATATGAATAATAAACCCCACTGAATATGAATAATAACCCCACTGAATATGAATAATTAACCCCACTGAATATGAATAATAACCCCACTGAATATGAATAATAAATAACCCCACTATATATGAATAATAATTAACCCCACTAAATATGAATAATTAACCCCACTGAATATGAATAATTAACCCCACTGAATATGAATAATAACCCCACTGAATATGAATAATAAATAACCCCACTATATATGAATAATAATTAACCCCACTAAATATGAATAATTAACCCCACTGAATATGAATAATAAATAACCCCACTAAATGTGAATAATAATTGACCCCACTGAATATGAATAATAATAATTAACCCCACTAAATATGAATAATAATTAACCCCACTAAATATGAATAATAAATAACCCCACTAAATGTGAATAATAAACCCCACTAAATATGAATATTAACCCCACTGAATAATAATAATAATAATAATAATAATAATAATAATAATTAAACCCACTAAATATGAATAATAATTAACCCCACTAAATACGAATAATAAACCCCACTGAATATGAATAATAAACCCCACTAAATATGAATAATAATTAACCCCACTGAATAATAATAATAATTAAACCCACTAAATATGAATAATAAACCCCACTGAATATGAATAATTAACCCCACTAAATATGAATAATAACTAACCCCACTGAATAATAATAATAATAATTAAACCCACTGAATATGAATAATAAACCCCACTGAATATGAATAATTAACCCCACTAAATATGAATAATAACTAACCCCACTAAATATGAAAAATAATTAACCCCACTGAATATGAATAATAAATAACCCCACTATATATGAATAATAATTAACCCCACTAAATATGAATAATTAACCCCAGTGAATATGAATAATTAACCCCACTGAATATGAATAATTAACCCCACTGAATAATAATAATAATAATAATAATTAAACCCACTAAATATGAATAATAATTAACCCCACTAAATATGAATAATAAACCCCACTAAATATGAATAATTAACCCCAGTGAATATGAATAATTAACCCCACTGAATATGAATAATTAACCCCACTGAATAATAATAATAATAATAATTAAACCCACTAAATATGAATAATAATTAACCCCACTAAATATGAATAATAAACCCCACTGAATATGAATAACTAACCCCACTAAATATGAATAATTAACCCCACAAAATATGAATAATAAACCCCACTAAATATGAATAATTAACCCCACTAAATATGAATAATAATTAACCCCACTGAATAATAATAATAATAATTAAACCCACTAAATATGAATAATAATTAACCCCACTAAATATGAATAATTAACCCCACTAAATATGAATAATTAACCCCACTAAATATGAATAATAATTAACCCCACTAAATATGAATAATAAACCCCACTAAATATGAATAATTAACCCCACTGAATATGAATAATAACTAACCCCACTAAATATGAATAATAATTAACCCCACTAAATATGAATAATAATTAACCCCACTAAATATGAATAATAATTAACCCCACTGAATATGAATAATTAACCCCACTGAATATGAATAATAATTAACCCCACTAAATGTGAATAATAATTAACCCCACTGAATATGAATAATTAACCCCACTGAATATGAATAATAATTAACCCCACTGAATATGAATAATAATTAACCCCACTGAATATGAATAATAATTAACCCCACTAAATATGAATAATAATTAACCCCACTGAATATGAATAATAATTAACCCCACTGAATATGAATAATAATTAACCCCACTAAATATGAATAATAATTAACCCCACTGAATATGAATAATAATTAACCCCACTGAATATGAATAATAATTAACCCCACTGAATATGAATAATAATTAACCCCACTGACCTTGGAGATTCTATGTTTTGTCTCTAATTTAAATATTATATTTCTATTATTCTCTCTGGACGTTCCCTCTGTCATTCCTCTTATTATATCCTTATAAAAAAAACAAACGTAAAACAATAAAAAACTAATAATATAAATACAAATCTGCAGAGAATAACGACACCGCTCTTCTCTACACCGGATAACGTCGCCGCTCATCTCTACACCGGATAATGACACCGCTCATCTCTACACCGGATAATGACACCGCTCTTCTCTACACTGATAATGACACCGCTCTTCTCTACACCGGATAACGTCGCTGCTCATCTCTACACCGGATAATGACACCGCTCATCTCTACACTGATAATGACACCGCTCTTCTCTACACTGATAATGACACCGCTCTTCTCTACACCGGATAACGTCGCCGCTCATCTCTACACTGGATAATGACACCGCTCTTCTCTGCACTGATAATGACACAGCTCATCTCTACACTGATAATGACACCGCTCTTCTCTACACTGATAATGACACCGCTCTTCTCTACACCGGATAATGACACCGCTCTTCTCTACACTGATAATGACACCGCTCATCTCTACACTGATAATGACACCACTCATCTCTACACTGGATAATGACACCGCTCATCTCTGCACTGATAATGACACCGCTCTTCTCTACACTGATAATGACACTGCTCATCTCTACACTGATAATGACACCGCTCTTCTCTACACTGATAATGACACCTCTCTTCTCTACACTGATAATGACACCGCTCATCTCTGCACTGATAATGACACCGCTCTTCTCTACACTGATAATGACACCGCTCATCTCTACACTGATAATGACACCGCCCATCTCTACACCGGATAATGACACCGCTCTTCTCTACACCGGATAATGACACCGCTCTTCTCTACACTGATAATGACACCGCTCTTCTCTACACTGATAATGACACCGCTCTTCTCTACACTGATAATGACACCGCCCATCTCTACACTGATAATGACACCGCTCTTCTCTACACTGATAATGACACCGCTCTTCTCTACACTGATAATGACACCGCTCATCTCTACACTGATAATGACACCGCTCTTCTCTACACTGATAATGACACCGCTCTTCTCTACACTGGATAATGACACCGCTCTTCTCTACACCGGATAACGTCGCCGCTCATCTCTACACTGATAATGACACCGTTCATCTCTACACTGATAATGACACCGCTCTTCTCTACACTGATAATGACACCGCTCATCTCTACACTGATAATGACACCGCTCATCTCTACACCGGATAATGACACCGCTCTTCTCTACACTGATAATGACACCGCTCTTCTCTACACTGATAATGACACCGCTCTTCTCTACACTGATAATGACACCGCTCTTCTCTACACTGATAATGACACCGCTCTTCTCTACACTGATAATGACACCGTTCATCTCTACACTGATAATGACACCGCTCTTCTCTACACTGATAATGACACCGCTCATCTCTACACTGATAATGACGCCGCTCTTCTCTACACCGGATAACGTCGCCGCTCATCTCTACACTGATAATGACACCGTTCATCTCTACACTGATAATGACACCGCTCTTCTCTACACTGATAATGACACCGCTCATCTCTACACTGATGACACCGCTCTTCTCTGCACTGATAATGACACCGCCCATCTCTACACTGATAATGACACCGCTCTTCTCTACACTGATAATGACACCGCTCATCTCTACACTGATAATGACACCGCTCTTCTCTACACTGATAATGACACCGCTCTTCTCTACACTGATAATGACACCGCTCATCTCTACACCGATAATGACACCGCTCTTCTCTACACTGATAATGACACCGCTCTTCTCTACACTGATAATGACACCGCTCTTCTCTACACTGATAATGACACCGCTCTTCTCTACACCGGATAATGACACCGCTCTTCTCTACACTGATAATGACACCGCTCTTCTCTACACTGATAATGACACCGCTCTTCTCTACACCGATAATGACACCGCTCTTCTCTACACCGGATAATGACACCGCTCTTCTCTACACCGGATAATGACACCGCTCTTCTCTACACTGACAGAAATGACTTAGTGTGGACATTATATCCCCGGCGCTCCACACTGATTGGCTGCTCCTGACTAATCATGTTTGGTTATACTAAAGGTTTTCATCACCACAATTCATTATTAACCCTTTACTGCTCTGATCTTAATAAATAAAGAATTAGAACAATAATCGTCAGAGACAAAATCACAGAACTCACCATAAACTTCACCATTAAGGTCAGAACTCCTGTCACATGACCATCCTCACAGGTCCTTCATCCGAGATCTCTACTATCCTGATAAACTCCGCCCACTCCTGTCACATGACCATCCTCACAGGTCCTTCATCCGAGATCTCAACTATCCTGATAAACTCCGCCCACTCCTGTCACATGACCGTCCTCACATGTCCTTCATCCGAGATCTCTACTATCCTGATAAACTCCGCCCACTCCTGTCACATGACCGTCCTCACATGTCCTTCATCCGAGATCTCTACTATCCTGATAAACTCCGCCCACTCCTGTCACATGACCGTCCTCACAGGTCCTTCATCCGAGATCTCTTCTATCCTGATAAACTCCGCCCACTCCTGTCACATGACCATCCTCACAGGTCCTCCATCCGAGATCTCTTCTATCCTGATAAACTCCGCCCACTCCTGTCACATGACCGTCCTCACAGGTCCTTCATCCGAGATCTCTACTATCCTGATAAACTCCGCCCACTCCTGTCACATGACCATCCTCACAGGTCCTTCATCCGAGATCTCTACTATCCTGATAAACTCCGCCCACTCCTGTCACATGACCATCCTCACAGGTCCTTCATCCGAGATCTCTACTATCCTGATAAACTCCGCCCACTCCTGTCACATGACCATCCTCACAGGTCCTCCATCCGAGATCTCTACTATCCTGATAAACTCCGCCCACTCCTGTCACATGACCGTCCTCACAGGTCCTCCATCCGAGATCTCTTCTATCCTGATAAACTCCGCCCACTCCTGTCACATGACCGTCCTCACAGGTCCTTCATCCCGATATCTTTTATACTGCTAAGCCCCGCCCCCACACGTACTGATCACATGATTTTGACATCATCACAGGTCCTACACCACCAGCATCTCACAAACACAAGGAAGTTCCTGGTCGGGGAGTGAGGAGATTACATGAGGAGGAGGTTTGTTACAGTGTGTCACCCCAGTAGTAAGGAGATTACATGAGGAGGAGGTTTGTTACAGTGTGTCACCCCAGTAGTAAGGAGATTACATGAGGAGGAGGTTTGTTACAGTGTGTCACCCCAGTAGTGAGGAGATTACATGAGGAGGAGGTTTGTTACAGTGTGTCACCCCAGTAGTGAGGAGATTACATGAGGAGGAGGTTTGTTACAGTGTGTCACCCCAGTAGTAAGGAGATTACATGAGGAGGAGGTTTGTTACAGTGTGTCACCCCAGTAGTAAGGAGATTACATGAGGAGGAGGTTTGTTACAGTGTGTCACCCCAGTAGTAAGGAGATTACATGAGGAGGAGGTTTGTTACATTGTGTCACCCCAGTAGTAAGGAGATTACATGAGGAGGAGGATTGTTACAGTGTGTCACCCCAGTAGTGAGGAGATTACATGAGGAGGAGATTTGTTACAGTGTGTCACCCCAGTAGTAAGGAGATTACATGAGGAGAAGGTTTGTTACAGTGTGTCACCCCAGTAGTAAGGAGATTACATGAGGAGGGGGGTTGTTACAGTGTGTCACCCCAGTAGTAAGGAGATTACATGAGGAGGGGGGTTGTTACAGTGTGTCACCCCAGTAGTAAGGAGATTACATGAGAAGGAGGTTTGTTACAGTGTGTCACCCCAGTAGTAAGGAGATTACATGAGGAGGAGGATTGTTACAGTGTGTCACCCCAGTAGTAAGGAGATTACATGAGGAGGAGGTTTGTTACAGTGTGTCACCCCAATAGTAAGGAGATTACATGAGGAGGAGGTTTGTTATAGTGTGTCACCCCAGTAGTAAGGAGATTACACGAGGAGGAGGTTTGTTACATTGTGTCACCCCAGTAGTAAGGAGATTACATGAGGAGGAGGTTTGTTACAGTGTGTCACCCCAGTAGTAAGGAGATTACATGAGGAGGAGGTTTGTTACAGTGTGTCACCCCAGTAGTAAGGAGATTACATGAGGAGGAGGTTTGTTACAGTGTGTCACCCCAGTAGTAAGGAGATTACATGAGGAGGAGGTTTGTTACAGTGTGTCACCCCAGTAGTAAGGAGATTACATGAGGAGGAGGTTTGTTACAGTGTGTCACCCCAATAGTAAGGAGATTACATGAGGAGGAGGTTTGTTATAGTGTGTCACCCCAGTAGTAAGGAGATTACATGAGGAGGAGGATTGTTACAGTGTGTCACCCCAATAGTAAGGAGATTACATGAGGAGGAGGTTTGTTACAGTGTGTCACCCCAATAGTAAGGAGATTACATGAGGAGGAGGTTTGTTATAGTGTGTCACCCCAGTAGTAAGGAGATTACACGAGGAGGAGGTTTGTTACATTGTGTCACCCCAGTAGTAAGGAGATTACATGAGGAGGAGGTTTGTTACAGTGTGTCACCCCAGTAGTAAGGAGATTACATGAGGAGGAGGTTTGTTACAGTGTGTCACCCCAGTAGTAAGGAGATTACATGAGGAGGAGGTTTGTTACAGTGTGTCACCCCAGTAGTAAGGAGATTACATGAGGAGGAGGTTTGTTACATTGTGTCACCCCAGTAGTAAGGAGATTACATGAGGAGGAGGTTTGTTACATTGTGTCACCCCAGTAGTAAGGAGATTACATGAGGAGGAGGTTTGTTACAGTGTGTCACCCCAGTAGTAAGGAGATTACATGAGGAGGAGGTTTGTTACAGTGTGTCACCCCAGTAGTAAGGAGATTACATGAGGAGGAGGTTTGTTACAGTGTGTCACCCCAGTAGTAAGGAGATTACATGAGGAGGAGGTTTGTTACAGTGTGTCACCCCAGTAGTAAGGAGATTACATGAGGAGGAGGTTTGTTACAGTGTGTCACCCCAGTAGTAAGGAGATTACATGAGGAGGAGGTTTGTTACAGTGTGTCACCCCGGTAGTAAGGAGATTACATGAGGAGGAGGTTTGTTACAGTGTGTCACCCCAGTAGTAAGGAGATTACATGAGGAGGAGGTTTGTTACAGTGTGTCACCCCAGTAGTAAGGAGATTACATGAGGAGGAGGTTTGTTACAGTGTGTCACCCCAGTAGTAAGGAGATTACATGAGGAGGAGGTTTGTTACAGTGTGTCACCCCAGTAGTAAGGAGATTACATGAGGAGGAGGTTTGTTACAGTGTGTCACCCCAGTAGTAAGGAGATTACATGAGGAGGAGGTTTGTTACAGTGTGTCACCCCAGTAGTAAGGAATACAAGAAAGAGAACGGTGCGCACCTCGTGCAGGTAAACAAGGTAACTTTCTGTGTAAATAGTTAGATAAATGGGCCAGCAGGGTGGTCCCTTACCTTACGATGTTCTGCTCAGAGTATAACACCTGCAGTCACTTAGAATTTAGAGAAGGGTCGCAGCATCCAGGTTCCTCTGGGCTCTGGGTAGCAGGGTCCAGCACATCAATAGAGAAGTGGAGCGGATAATCCGATCACAAAAAAAGTGGAACATCTGAAGGAGCGCAGACCTCTAAGGGTTAGGTTATAATGAATGGTTTATTATAAAAGATGCAACGCAACATAAAAACAGCGTTTCCAGCCCGTACCGGGCTCTTCCTCAGGCAGTAATAGGAACAGGTAGTTACACGTATACATTTAAAACAAACTTGTGTTTTACTTCCGGGTCCGGTATCAAAAACCCCGAAACCGCATCATAAGATCCAAAGTAAGAGATGGCACCAATGAATAAAAATACAATAAAATTAGAAGGAGAACATTGCTACACATGTGGCTATGCTGGGAGAGATGTGTATGGATGAAATTTCAAACATTACCGGTGTCGTTTAAGAGACCGCTGGCGCAGGCGCAAATGGTGTTGGTCTTCTGAGCGGCTGACGGTCGGATGTGAGAGATCGTAGTTGACGCATGCGCAGCAGTGTAAGTGATAAACCTAAAGGCTGGACTCGTATGGTACTTCTATATCGGTAAGGACAGTTGGCAAGTTTCATCCAATTACTTCTTTTACCTCATTTAACCCATGGGGGGACAATGTACGGAGTGTAAACATCCAAAATATTTCCAGTCTCTTCTGCTGTTCCAGTTTCTTCAGCTGTTCAAAACGATTGTTAGCCGTTTTGGGTACAGAGTCAATAGGTTTAATAGTGATGGGGGGATCTAGTCCTGGGTGTGAAATAGTGGAATGTTTAGATAATCCGTGTAAGAGAAATTGTCTTTTCATGTTTAGCCTGTGCTGATTTAGTCTCAGATGAAGGGGTCTGGTGGTCCGACCTATATATTGGAGTGAGCAACGGGTACAGTCTATCAGATAGATGACGTAATCTGTGGTGCACTTGTGATGATGTTTGATCGGAAATGTGTCACCCGTAGTGGTAGATTTGAAGGTAGTATGACCATGGCATATTTGGGTGCAGCAAGATGCCTATGCTGCTGAAGAAACTGGAACAGCTGAAGAAACTGGAACAGCTGAAGAAACTGGAACAGCTGAAGAAACTGGAACAGCTGAAGAAACTGGAACAGCTGAAGAAACTGGAACAGCTGAAGAAACTGGAACAGCAGAAGAGACTGGAAATATTTTGGATGTTTACACTCCGTACATTGTCCCCCCATGGGTTAAATGAGGTAAAAGAAGTAATTGGATGAAACTTGCCAACTGTCCTTACCGATATAGAAGTACCATACGAGTCCAGCCTTTAGGTTTATCACTTGCACTGCTGCGCATGCGTCAACTACGATCTCTCACATCCGACCGTCAGCCGCTCAGAAGACCAACACCATTTGCGCCTGCGCCAGCGGTCTCTTAAACGACACCGGTAATGTTTGAAATTTCATCCATACACATCTCTCCCAGCATAGCCACATGTGTAGCAATGTTCTCCTTCTAATTTTATTGTATTTTTATTCATTGGTGCCATCTCTTACTTTGGATCTTATGATGCGGTTTCGGGGTTTTTGATACCGGACCCGGAAGTAAAACACAAGTTTGTTTTAAATGTATACGTGTAACTACCTGTTCCTATTACTGCCTGAGGAAGAGCCCGGTACGGGCTGGAAACGCTGTTTTTATGTTGCGTTGCATCTTTTATAATAAACCATTCATTATAACCTAACCCTTAGAGGTCTGCGCTCCTTCAGATGTTCCACTTTTTTTGTGATCGGATTATCCACTCCACATCCCAGTAGTAAGGAGATTACATGAGGAGGAGGTTTGTTACAGTGTGTCACCCCAGTAGTAAGGAGATTACATGAGGAGGAGGTTTGTTACAGTGTGTCACCCCAGTAGTAAGGAGATTACATGAGGAGGAGGTTTGTTACAGTGTGTCACCCCAGTAGTAAGGAGGTTACATGAGGAGGAGGTTTGTTACAGTGTGTCAGCCCAGTAGTAAGGAGGTTACATGAGGAGGAGGTTTGTTACAGTGTGTCACCCCAGTAGTAAGGAGATTACATGAGGAGGAGGTTTGTTACAGTGTGTCACCCCAGTAGTAAGGAGATTACATGAGGAGGAGGTTTGTTACAGTGTGTCACCCCAGTAGTAAGGAGATTACATGAGGAGGAGGTTTGTTACAGTGTGTCACCCCAGTAGTAAGGAGATTACATGAGGAGGAGGTTTGTTACAGTGTGTCACCCCAGTAGTAAGGAGTTTACATGAGGAGGAGGTTTGTTCCAGTGTGTCACCCCAGTAGTAAGGAGATTACATGAGGAGGAGGATTGTTACAGTGTGTCACCCCAGTAGTAAGGAGATTACATGAGGAGGAGGTTTGTTACAGTGTGTCACCCCAGTAGTAAGGAGATTACATGAGGAGGAGGTTTGTTACAGTGTGTCACCCCAGTAGTAAGGAGTTTACATGAGGAGGAGGTTTGTTACAGTATGTCACCCCAGTAGTAAGGAGATTACATGAGGAGGAGGTTTGTTACAGTGTGTCACCCCAGTAGTAAGGAGATTACATGAGGAGGGGGTTTGTTACAGTGTGTCACCCCAGTAGTAAGGAGATTACATGAGGAGGGGGTTTGTTACAGTGTGTCACCCCAGTAGTAAGGAGATTACATGAGGAGGAGGTTTGTTACAGTGTGTCACCCCAGTAGTAAGGAGATTACATGAGGAGGAGGTTAGTTACAGTGTGTCACCCCAGTAGTAAGGAGATTACATGAGGAGGAGGTTTGTTACAGTGTGTCACCCCAATAGTAAGGAGATTACATGAGGAGGAGGTTTGTTACAGTGTGTCATCCCAGTAGTAAGAAGATTACACGAGGAGGAGGTTTGTTACAGTGTGTCACCCCAGTAGTAAGGAGTTTACATGAGGAGGAGGTTTGTTACAGTATGTCACCCCAGTAGTAAGGAGATTACATGAGGAGGAGGTTTGTTACAGTGTGTCACCCCAGTAGTAAGGAGATTACATGGGGAGGAGGTTTGTTACATTGTGTCACCCCAGTAGTAAGGAGATTACATGAGGAGGAGGAGGATTGTTACAGTGTGTCACCCCAGTAGTAAGGAGATTACATGAGGAGGAGGTTTGTTACAGTGTGTCACCCCAGTAGTAAGGAGATTACATGGGGAGGAGGTTTGTTACATTGTGTCACCCCAGTAGTAAGGAGATTACATGAGGAGTAGGAGGTTTGTTACAGTGTGTCACCCCAGTAGTAAGGAGATTACATGAGGAGGAGGTTTGTTACAGTGTGTCACCCCAGTAGTAAGGAGATTACATGAGGAGGAGGTTTGTTACAGTGTGTCGCTGGTTCTGTGATTCTGGTTCTTCCTTTTCTCAAGGACTATCCCCTCCAGCTGATCCAGTTGTCTCCTCTTCTCCTGAATGACCCCCAAGGATGGACAAGGACAGGAATGAGATGACTAAGAGAATATTACACTTCACCTTGGAGATCCTCCACCTGCTGACCGGAGAGGTGAGGTGACCCATCTACATTTCCACCATTGTTGTCCCCATCTACATTTCCACCATTGTTGTCCCCATCTACATTTCCACCATTGTTGTCCCCATCTACATTTCCACCATTGTTGTCCCCCATCTACATTTCTACCATTGTTGTCTCCATCTACATTTCCACCATTGTTGTCCCCCCATCTACATTTCCACCATTGTTGTCCCCCCATCTACATTTCCACCATTGTTGTCCCCATCTACATTTCCACCATTGTTGTGTCCCCATCTACATTTCCACCATTGTTGTGTCCCCATCTACATTTCCACCATTGTTGTCCCCCATCTACATTTCCACCATTGTTGTCCCCCCATCTACATTTCCACCATTGTTGTCCCCTCATCTACATTTCCACCATTGTTGTCCCCCATCTACATTTCCACCATTGTTGTCCCCATCTACATTTCCACCATTGTTGTCCCCCATCTACATTTCCACCATTGTTGTCCCCCATCTACATTTCCACCATTGTTGTCCCCATCTACATTTCCACCATTGTTGTCCCCCATCTACATTTCCACCATTGTTGTCCCCCATCTACATTTCCACCATTGTTGTCCCCCCATCTACATTTCCACCATTGTTGTCCCCCATCTACATTTCCACCATTGTTGTCCCCCATCTACATTTCCACCATTGTTGTCCCTCCATCTACATTTCCACCATTGTTGTCCCCATCTACATTTCCACCATTGTTGTCCCCCTATCTACATTTCCACCATTGTTGTCCCCCATCTACATTTCCACCATTGTTGTCCCCATCTACATTTCCACTTGTCCCCCCATCTACATTTCCACCATTGTTGTCCCCCATCTACATTTCCACCATTGTTGTCCCATCTACATTTCCACCATTGTTGTCCCATCTACATTTCCACCATTGTTGTCCCCCATCTACATTTCTCTCTCCATACACAGGATTACACCATAGTGAAGAAGACATGGGGGGAGTGTGTGGCCCCCAGCAGCCATCTCCATGAGTCAGGAGGACGGAGCAGGGCCCGGGGCCCCATCATGGAGCCTCCACCTCACTCACTGATACATGAGGAGAAGATCCTAGAACTCACCCACAGGATCACTGAGCTGCTGACTAGAGAGGTGACCCTGCTGGACATTATACAGTAATGGAGGGGTCTGGTGATGATTAGAGAGGTGACACTGCTGGGACATTATACAGTAATGGAGGGGTCTGGTGATGATTGGAGAGGTGACACTGCTTGGACAATATACAGTAATGGAGGGGTCTGGTGATGACTGGAGAGGTGACACTGCTGGGACATTATACAGTAATGGAGGGGTCTGGTGATGATTAGAGAGGTGACCCTGCTGGGACATTATACAGTAATGGAGGGGTCTGGTGATGATTAGAGAGGTGACACTGCTGGGACATTATACAGTAATGGAGGGGTCTGGTGATGACTGGAGAGGTGACACTGCTGGGACATTATACAGTAATGGAGGGGTCTGGTGATGATTAGAGAGGTGACACTGCAGGACATTATACAGTAATGGAGGGGTCTGGTGATGATTAGAGAGGTGACACTGCTGGGACATTATACAGTAATGGAGGGGTCTGCTGATGATTAGAGAGGTGACCCTGCTGGGACATTATACAGTAATGGAGGGGTCTGGTGATGATTAGAGAGGTGACACTGCTGGGACATTATACAGTAATGGAGGGGTCTGGTGATGACTGGAGAGGTGACACTGCTGGGACATTATACAGTAATGGAGGGGTCTGGTGATGATTAGAGAGGTGACACTGCAGGACATTATACAGTAATGGAGGGGTCTGGTGATGATTAGAGAGGTGACACTGCTGGGACATTATACAGTAATGGAGGGGTCTGGTGATGACTGGAGAGGTGACACTGCTGGGACATTATACAGTAATGGAGGGGTCTGGTGATGACTGGAGAGGTGACACTGCTGGGACATTATACAGTAATGGAGGGGTCTGGTGATGATTAGAGAGGTGACACTGCTGGGACATTATACAGTAATGGAGGGGTCTGGTGATGACTGGAGAGGTGACACTGCTGGGACATTATACAGTAATGGAGGGGTCTGGTGATGACTGGAGAGGTGACCCTGCTGGACATTATACAGTAATGGAGGGGTCTGGTGATGAGAGGTGACACTGCTGGGACATTATACAGTAATGGAGGGGTCTGGTGATGACTGGAGAGGTGACACTGCTGGGACATTATACAGTAATGGAGGGGTCTGGTGATGACTGGAGAGGTGACCCTGCTGGGACATTATACAGTAATGGAGGGGTCTGGTGATGACTGGAGAGGTGACACTGCTGGGACATTATACAGTAATGGAGGGGTCTGGTGATGACTGGAGAGGTGACACTTCTGGGACATTATACAGTAATGGAGGGGTCTGGTGATGAGAGGTGACCCTGCTGGGACATTATACAGTAATGGAGGGGTCTGGTGATGACGGGAGAGGTGACACTGCTGGGACATTATACAGTAATGGAGGGGTCTGGTGATGATTAGAGAGGTGACACTGCAGGACATTATACAGTAATGGAGGGGTCTGGTGATGATTAGAGAGGTGACACTGCTGGGACATTATACAGTAATGGAGGGGTCTGGTGATGACTGGAGAGGTGACACTGCTGGGACATTATACAGTAATGGAGGGGTCTGGTGATGACTGGAGAGGTGACACTGCTGGGACATTATACAGTAATGGAGGGGTCTGGTGATGACTGGAGAGGTGACACTTCTGGGACATTATACAGTAATGGAGGGGTCTGGTGATGATTAGAGAGGTGACACTGCTGGAACATTATACAGTAATGGAGGGGTCTGGTGATGACTGGAGAGGTGACACTGCTGGGACATTATACAGTAATGGAGGGGTCTGGTGATGACTGGAGAGGTGACACTGCTGGGACATTATACAGTAATGGAGGGGTCTGGTGATGATTAGAGAGGTGACACTGCTGGGACATTATACAGTAATGGAGGGGTCTGTTGATGACTGGGGAGGTGACACTGCTGGTATATTATACAGTAATGGAGAGGTCTGGTGATGACTGGAGAGGTGACACTGCTGGGACATTATACAGTAATGGAGGGGTCTGGTGATGACTGGAGAGGTGACCCTGCTGGGACATTATACAGTAATGGAGGGGTCTGGTGATGACTGGAGAGGTGACACTGCTGGGACATTATTCAGTAATGGAGGGTTCTGGTGATGATTAGAGAGGTGACACTGCTGGGACATTATACAGTAATGGAGGGGTCTGGTGATGACTGGAGAGGTGACACTTCTGGGACATTATACAGTAATGGAGGGGTCTGGTGATGAGAGGTGACCCTGCTGGGACATTATACAGTAATGGAGGGGTCTGGTGATGACGGGAGAGGTGACACTGCTGGGACATTATACAGTAATGGAGGGGTCTGGTGATGACTGGAGAGGTGACACTGCTGGGACATTATACAATAATGGAGGGGTCTGGTGATGATTAGAGAGGTGACACTGCTGGGACATTATACAGTAATGGAGGGGTCTGGTGATGACTGGAGAGGTGACACTGCTGGGACATTATACAGTAATGGAGGGGTCTGGTGATGACTGGAGAGGTGACACTGCTGGGACATTATACAGTAATGGAGGGGTCTGGTGATGATTAGAGAGGTGACACTGCTGGGACATTATACAGTAATGGAGGGGTCTGGTGATGATTAGAGAGGTGGCACTGCTGGGACATTATACAGTAATGGAGGGGTCTGGTGATCATTAGAGAGGTGACACTGCTGGGACATTATACAGTAATGGAGGGGTCTGGTGATGACTGGAGATGTGACACTGCTGGGACATTATACAGTAATGGAGGGGTCTGGTGATGATTAGAGAGGTGACACTGCTGGGACATTATACAGTAATGGAGGGGTCTGGTGATGATTAGAGAGGTGACACTGCTGGGACATTATACAGTAATGGAGGGGCTGGTGATGATTAGAGAGGTGACACTGCTGGGACATTATACAGTAATGGAGGGGTCTGGTGATGATTAGAGAGGTGACACTGCTGGGACATTATACAGTAATGGAGGGGTCTGGTGATGACTGGAGAGGTGACACTGCTGGGACATTATACAGTAATGGAGGGGTCTGGTGATGACTGGAGAGGTGACACTTCTGGGACATTATACAGTAATGGAGGGGTCTGGTGATGATTAGAGAGGTGACACTGCTGGGACATTATACAGTAATGGAGGGGTCTGGTGATGATTAGAGAGGTGACACTGCTGGGACATTATACAGTAATGGAGGGGTCTGGTGATGACGGTATCATTGTGTGTCAGGTTCCTATAAGGTGTCAGGATGTGGCGGTCTATTTCTCCATGGAGGAGTGGGAGTATGTAGAAGGACACAAGGATCTGTACCAGGACATAGTCATGATGGAGGATCACCGGCCCCTCACATCACAAGGTAAGAGGAGACATATATATAGATATCACTCTCACTACCTAGTAACATAGAAATGTATCCAGCACTGATGTATTCATTCCCTGTGTGTTCCCTACAGATGGAGTCATTGATAGAAATCCACCCGAGAGGTGTCCCTGCCCTCTGTATTCCCAGGACTGTCCAGAGGGAAATGTCCCAGAGAACCATCAGGTAGATGAGGCTGATCCTATATCTCTATAGGGGGGTCCTGCAGTCATAGATTTTGGGGGTCTCTGTTGCTCCTCCTGTCTGCTGTATTGTAGTGAATTGTTCTATATGTCACATCAGGGGGGAGATCTGACTAATAATAAAGTGGAGGATGAAGAAGAGAGGATGAGCGGCCATCACCTGTGTATGAGGGAAGTGAAGGAGGAAATTCCAGGAGGTGTTATCCCAGGTATGTAATAATTCCAGGGGGTGTTACCCCAGGTATGTAATAATTCCAGGAGGTGTTACCCCAGGTATGTAAT
This sequence comes from Hyla sarda, assembly GCF_029499605.1. Taxonomy (NCBI): domain Eukaryota; kingdom Metazoa; phylum Chordata; class Amphibia; order Anura; family Hylidae; genus Hyla; species Hyla sarda. Next base: position 122,729 of record NW_026607585.1, on the reverse strand, counting down.
AATGCAAGGAGGTGTTACCCCAGGTATGTAATAATGCCAGGAGGTGTTACCCCAGGTATGTAATAATGCCAGGAGGTGTTACCCCAGGTATGTAATAATTCCAGGAGGTGTTACCCCAGTTGTGTAATAATTCCAGGAGGTGTTACCCCAGGTGTGTAATAATGCCAGGAGGTGTTACCCCAGGGATGTAATAATGCCAGGAGGTGTTACCCCAGGGATGTAATAATGCCAGGAGGTGTTACCCCAGGGATGTAATATTTCCAGGAGGTGTTACCCCAGGTGTGTAATAATTCCAGGAGGTGTTACCCCAGGGTTGTAATATTTCCAGGAGGTGTTACCCCAGGTTTGTAATAATTCCAGGAGGTGTTACCCCAGGTGTGTAATAATGCCAGGAGGTGTTACCCCAGGTGTGTAATAATTCCAGGAGGTGTTACCCCAGGTGTGTAATAATGCCAGGAGGTGTTACCCCAGGGATGTAATAATGCCAGGAGGTGTTACCCCAGGGATGTAATAATGCCAGGAGGTGTTATCCCAGGGATGTAATAATGCCAGGAGGTGTTATCCCAGGGATGTAATAATGCCAGGAGATGTTATCCCAGGGATGTAATAATGCCAGGAGGTGTTATCCCAGGGATGTAATAATTCCAGGAGGTGTTACCCCAGGTGTGTAATAATGCCAGGAGGTGTTACCCCAGGGGTGTAATAATGCCAGGAGGTGTTATCCCAGGGATGTAATAATGCCAGGAGGTGTTATCCCAGGGATGTAATAATGCCAGGAGATGTTATCCCAGGGATGTAATAATGCCAGGAGGTGTTATCCCAGGGATGTAATAATTCCAGGAGGTGTTACCCCAGGGGTGTAATAATGCCAGGAGGTGTTACCCCAGGGATGTAATAATTCCAGTAGGTGTTATCCCAGGGATGTAATATTTCCAGGAGGTGTTACCCCAGGGATGTATTAATGAATTACAGAGGGGATTCAGAGGTTTCTTCAGTGGAGGCTTCACCTTAGATCTACATTACATTAACCCTTCAGGCCCCAGTGATCCCCTGTGTTATGTTTCGTCAGGACCTGAGGGAGGTGACTGCACATAGAGGTCCTCTCCAAGGTCACCTGTGGGTCCTCTCTGGGGGGGGGGGGCGCCTGTGGGTCCTCTCTGGGGGGGGGGGGGGGCCGCCTGTGGGTCCTCTCTGGGGGGGGGGGGGCCGCCTGTGGGTCCTCTCTGGGGGGGGGGGGCCGCCTGTGGGTCCTCTCTGGGGGGGGGGGGGCCGCCTGTGGGTCCTCTCTGGGGGGGGGGGGGCCGCCTGTGGGTCCTCTCTGGGGGGGGGGGTCGCCTGTGGGTCCTCTCCGGGTAGATCACCAGGCTCCGGATTTGGGGTCACCAGATGTAATGATCAGCCGCACTATCTCATGGAGCAGATAGGGGGCCCTCTGACACTGATTTTCCAGTAATCACCCTCTACCCTAGAATATAATCTCAAGTTAAAAGGTTATAAATGTATCGAATTCTTTATCTTTACAGAACGTCCAAGGAAGAACTCCGAGGGAAACGTCATGTTATCTCTAAATATTAAAGTAGAAGATGGAGAGATCATGGAGCGCTCCTCCGGAGAAGATGGAGAGATCATGGAGCGCTCCTCAGGAGAACATGGAGAGATCATGGAGCGCTCCTCAGGAAAAGACCTCCTTACCCCTAATGTCCATCCAGATCTATCCTATAATAATCCTCCTGATCATGAGGAACCTTCTCTTTACCTCCCACAGACAGTTACCACATGGATGGGTCAGGAAGGGAAAGGAATCATCCAGTTTGATGTAACACAATGGAGAAGACATGGAGAAGAGAAACCCTATTCATGTTCAGAATGTGGGAAATGTTTTACAAGTAAATCACATCTTGTTAGACATGAGAGATATCACACAGGAGATAAGCCATATTCATGTTCAGAATGCGGGAAATGTTTTACACAAAAATCAGATCTTGTTACACATGAGAGAATTCACACAGGGGAGAAGCCGTATTCATGTTCAGAATGTGGGAAATGTTTTACAAGTAAGTCACATCTTGTTAGGCATGAAAGAAATTATACAAGGGAAAAGCCATATTCTTGTTCAGAATGTGGAAAACGTTTTACAATTAAATCACAACTTGTTATACATGAGAAATATCATGCAGGAGAGAAGCCATATTCGTGTTCAGAATGTGGGAAATGTTTTACACAAAAATCTGATCTTATCATACATGAGCGAATTCACACAGGAGAGAAGCCATATTCATGTGCAGAATGTGGGAAATCTTTTATACGTAAATCACAGCTTGTTATACATGAGAGAAGTCACACAGGAGAGAAGCCATATTCTTGTTCAGAATGTGGGAAATGTTTTGTACAAAAATCACATCTCGTTAAACACGAAAGACGTCACACAGGAGACAAGCCATATTCATGTTCAGAATGTGGGAAATGTTTTACAAGTAGATCATATCTTGTTATACATGAGAGAAGTCACACAGGAGACTGATAGGGAAAATAATAATAGAAATTTAAGATCTCAGGTGATGGAGATAAATGTGATGTTTCTTTTTTGATGATTAATTAACCAAAGAATAAACCTTATAATAAACCTTAGCAGCAGCCAAACCCAACACCGGGGGTCATGTGACCTATGTAGGTAAATAAGGGTAATGAGAAGTTATATGTAATGTTTTTGTGTATCATTTAGTAGTGACTGAGCTCTATACTACAGTATGATTGGAGATTTTCCTATTCTTGGTGCTGGAAAAAACAGATTTTATTAAAGACAGGAGGCTCACATTGTGCAGTATCTTTCTTTTACTGAACTCCCAGCAGCAAAATAGTTAAAAGATAACAGTATAGAGAGAAAACGTTACTAGGCGCAACCTCGTATGCTACATATAATGGAACAGTCACTCAGTATGGAGTCTATGAACTATAGTCCGTTCTTAGAAACTCCTCCTCTTTCTTGGATCGGAGAAGAACAGGTCCAATGAAATCTTCAACTTGAAAACGAGAAGAAAATGCAAATTCATCAAGAGGAAGAGAAAGAACTGGATGAAGGGAACGGATGAGAAGAGACATCCAACAGGAATCGGAAGGACGGAAACGGATGAGAAGAGACATCCAACAGGAATCGGAAGGACGGAAACGGATGAGAAGAGACATCCAACAGGAATCGGAAGGACGGAAACGGATGAGAAGAGACATCCAACAGGAATCGGAAGGACGGAAACGGATGAGAAGAGACATCCAACAGGAATCGGAAGGACGGAAACGGATGAGAAGAGACATCCAACAGGAATCGGAAGGACGGAAACGGATGAGAAGAGACATCCAACAGGAATCGGAAGGACGGAAACGGATGAGAAGAGACATCCAACAGGAATCGGAAGGACGGAAACGGATGAACCAATCGTCCAGAAAGCTGGAAATAGAGAAAAACATAAAAATAAGAGATGGGTGTAATGGGAGGGATAATGTTCGTCTCCTGTCCTTAACCCCTTAAGGACCACGGGTTTTCCAGTTTTTGCACTTTCGTTTTTTCCTCATCACCTTTTAAAAATCATAACCCTTTCAATTTTGCTCCTAAAAATCCATATGAGGCTTATTTTTTGCGCCACCAATTCTACTTTGCGGTGACATCAGTCATTTTACCCAAAAATCTACGGCGAAACGGGAAAAAAAATCATTGTGAGACAAAAATGAAGAAAAAACGCCATTTTGTAACTTTTGGGGGCTTCCGTTTCTACACAGTACATTTTTCGGTATAAATGCCCCCTTCTCTTTATCCTGTAGGTCCATACGATTATAATGATCCCCGAATTATATAGGTTGGAAATAATCATAACTACATGCAGGAAAATGTATACGTTTAAAATTATCATCTTCTGACCCCTATAACTTTATTTTACCGCTTATGGGGCGGTATTGGGGCTAATTTTTTGCGCCGTGATCTGAAGTTTTTAGCGGCACCATTTTTGCATTTATCGGACTTATTGATCGCTTTTTATCCATTTTTTCATGATATAAAAAGTGACCAGAAATACGTTATTTTGGACTTTTTTTGTGCGTACGCCATTGACTGTGCGGTTTAATTGATGATATATTTTTATAGTTCGGACATTTACACACGAGGCGATACCACATATGTTTATTTTTATGGGAAAACACACTGATCTCTTATACTGATCATTATTATCCCATAGGAGACTATAACACTGCACACACTGATCTCTTATACTGATCATTATTATCCCATAGGAGACTATAACACTGCACACACTGATCTCTTATACTGATCATTATTATCCCATAGGAGACTATAACACTGATCACACTGATCTCTTATACTGATCATTATTATCCCATAGGAGACTATAACACTGCACATACTGATCTCTTATACTGATCATTATTATCCCATAGGAGACTATAACACTGTACACACTGATCTCTTATACTGATCATTATTATCCCATAGGAGACTATATAACACTGCACACACTGATCTCTTATACTAATCATTATTATCCCATAGGAGACTATAACACTGCACACACTGATCTCTTATACTGATCATTATTATCCCATAGGAGACTATAATACTGATCACTCTGATCTCTTATACTGATCATTATTATCCCATAGGGACCTATAACACTGCACACACTGATCTCTTATACTGATCATTATTATCCCATAGGAGACTATAACACTGCACACACTGATCTCTTATACTGATCATTATTATCCCATAGGAGACTATAATACTGCACACACTGATCTCTTATACTGATCATTATTATCCCATAGGAGACTATAACACTGCACACACTGATCTCTTATACTGATCATTATTATCCCATAGGGACCTATAACACTGCACACACTGATCTCTTATACTGATCATTATTATCCCATAGGGACCTATAACACTGCACACACTGATCTCTTATACTGATCATTATTATCCCATAGGAGACTATAATACTGATCACACTGATCTCTTATACTGATCATTATTATCCCATAGGAGACTATAACACTGATCACACTGATCTCTTATACTGATTATTATTATCCCATAGGAGACTATAACACTGCCCACACTGATCTCTTATACTGATCATTATTATCCCATAGGAGACTATAACACTGCACACACTGATCTCTTATACTGATCATTATTATCCCATAGGGACCTATAACACTGCACACACTGATCTCTTATACTGATCATTATTATCCCATAGGGACCTATAACACTGCACACACTGATCTCTTATACTGATCATTATTATCCCATAGGAGACTATAACACTGCACACACTGATCTCTTATACTGATCATTATTATCCCATAGGAGACTATAACACTGCACACACTGATCTCTTATACTGATCATTATTATCCCATAGGAGACTATAACACTGCACACACTGATCTCTTATACTGATCATTATTATCCCATAGGGACCTATAACACTGCACACACTGATCTCTTATACTGATCATTATTATCCCATAGGAGACTATAACACTGCACACACTGATCTCTTATACTGATCATTGTTATCCCATAGGGACCTATAACACTGCACACACTGATCTCTTATACTGATCATTATTATCCCATAGGAGTCTATAACACTGCACACACTGATCTCTTATACTGATCATTATTATCCCATAGGAGACTATAACACTGCACACACTGATCTCTTATACTGATCATTATTATCCCATAGGAGACTATAACACTGATCACACTGATCTCTTATACTGATCATTCTTATCCCATAGGAGACTATAACACTGCACACACTGATCTCTTATACTGATCATTATTATCCCATAGGAGACTATAACACTGCACACACTGATCTCTTATACTGATCATTATTATCCCATAGGGACCTACAACACTGCACACACTGATCTCTTATACTGATCATTGTTATCCCATAGGAGACTATAACACTGCACACACTGATCTCTTATACTGATCATTGTTATCCCATAGGAGACTATAATACTGTACACACTGATCTCTTATACTGATCATTATTATCCCATAGGAGACTATAACACTGCACACACTGATCTCTTATACTGATCATTGTTATCCCATAGGAGACTATAACACTGCACACACTGATCTCTTATACTGATCATTATTATCCCATAGGAGACAATAACACTGCACACACTGATCTCTTATACTGATCATTATTATTCCATAGGAGACTATAACACTGCACACACTGATCTCTTATACTGATCATTAATATCCAATAGGAGACTATAACACTGCACACACTGATCTCTTATACTGATCATTGTTATCCCATAGGAGACTATAACACTGTACACACTGATCTCTTATAGTGTATGGGATAATAATGATCAGTATAAGAGATCAGTGTGTGCAGTGTTATAGTCTCCTATGGGATAATAATGATCAGTATAAGAGATCAGTGTGTGCAGTGTTATAGGTCCCTATGGGATAATAATGATCAGTATAAGAGATCCGTGTGTGCAGTGTTATAGTCTCCTATGGGATAATAATGATCAGTATAAGAGACCAGTGTGTGCAGTGTTATAGTCTCCTATGGGATAACAATGATCAGTATAAGAGATCAGTGTGTGCAGTGTTATAGGTCCCTATGGGATAATAATGATTAGTATAAGAGATCAGTGTGTGCAGTGTTATAGTCTCCTATGGGATAATAATGATCAGTATAAGAGATCAGTGTGTGCAGTATTATAGGTCCCTATGGGATAATAATGATCAGTAGAAGAGATCAGTGTGTGCAGTGTTATAGTCTCATATGGGATAATAATGATCAGTAGAAGAGATCAGTGTGTGCAGTGTTATAGTCTCATATGGGATAAAAATGATCAGTATAAGAGATCAGTGTGTGCAGTGTTATAGTCTCCTATGGAATAATAATGATCAGTATAAGAGATCAGTGTGTGCAGTGTGATAGGTCCCTATGGGATAATAATGATCAGTATAAGAGATCAGTGTGATCAGTGTTATAGTCTCCTATGGAATAATAATGATCAGTATAAGAGATCAGTGTGTGCAGTGTGATAGGTCCCTATGGGATAATAATGATCAGTATAAGAGATCAGTGTGATCAGTGTTATAGTCTCCTATGGGATAATAATGATCAGTATAATACTGCACACACTGATCTCTTATACTGATCATTATTATCCCATAGGAGACTATAACACTACACACACTGATCTCTTATACTGATCATTGTTATCCCATAGGAGACTATAACACTGCACACACTGATTTCTTATTCTGATCATTGTTATCCCATAGGGCGCTATACCACTGCACACACTGATCTCCTACCCTGATCCCTGCAAAGCCATAGCTTTGCATTGATCAGGGTTATCGGCGGTCGATTGCTCAAGCCTGCATCTTGGCTTGGAGCAATCAATCGCCGAAGGGACACGCTGGAGGAAGGTAAGAGGATCTCTGCTCATGTCCCAGCTGATTGGGACACTGCATTTTCACTGCGGTGGTCCCGATCAGCCCCACTGAGCAGCAGGGCAGCTTTCACTTTTGTTTTAGACGCGGCGTTCAACTTTGAGAGCCGCATCTAAAGGGTTAATAGCGTGTGGCACCGCGTTTGCTGCCGCGTGCTATTAGCCCCGGGTCCCGGCTTCAGATACATACTGGGACCGACCTGATATGACGCAGGGTCACCGCGTGGCCCCGCGTTATATCACGGAGCCAGCCAAGGACGTAAATATACGTCCTTGGTCGTTAAGGGGTTAAAGGAGTACTACAGCTTTAAACCTGCATAATGTGAGCCTCCGTCTTGTAATACAATTTGAGCTTTTCCTACCCTTGGTGACAGAAAATACAGATTTTATTAAAGGGGTGCTCCACTTGAAGCAGGCGGCGGGGGTTGTGATGTCACTCGTGATGTGGCATCCGCCACACCCCCTCCCATAGGCTTTCATTTAGGGTGTGTGGTCGTGACATCTCAACCCCCTGCCCGCTTCATGTGTTCAGAACAAAATGTTCATAAAGATGGGGCAGTGGAGCACCCCTTTAATAAAATCTGTATTCCCTGTCACCAAGGGTAGGAAAAGCTCAAATTTTATTACAAGACGGAGGCTCACATTATGCAGGTTTAAAGCTAAAAGGCATAAATAACAATAATCGTCATAACATCACGGTATAAAAATATTAGAAAAGAGACAAAGAAACATGAGGTTCAGGTCTGAAGTGAAAAGTAGATTCCGAAAACCAATTGGCAGCTTTCAAAAGATCCGAGAAGGAAAGTCCGGATCGATTGAGTTTAGACGAATCTGGTAGAATGAGCAGCGAAAACTGAAGTATCAATACCAGCGAGGGACAGAGACTGATCCATCCGGTCATAGTGACTGGTAAATGGGGTCAACAATAACCCCTTAAGGACCCCGCCATTTTCATTTTTGCACTTTCTTATTTTCCTCCTCAAAATCACAACGCGTTTAATTTTGCATATGAGGCTTATTTTTTTTGCGCCACCAATTGTACTTTAGTTACATCAATCATTTAAGGTTGTTCTTTTCTGTCTAAGTGCTCTCTGATGACACGTGTCTCGGGAACCGCCCAGTTTAGAAGCAAATCCCCATAGCCAACCTCTTTTAAACTGGGCAGTTCCCAAGACACGTGTCATCAGAGAGGACTTAGACAGAAAAGAACAACCTTAACATCAGAAGCTCATAAGTACTGAAAGGATTAAGATTTTTTAATAGAAGTAATTTACAAATCTGTTTAACTTTATGGAGCCAGTTGCTATGTATAAAAAAGTATTTTCCTGGAATACCCCTTTTAAGTATGCAAATTAGCATGGCCAGTATTTTCTTTTTCCAGAGGACGAGGAGTCTCCTTGCAGGAATTCGGGATGACGCTGCAGGGACGTCCTTTTGGGAAGGAGAAAGCGGAGGCCAAAAACGTTGTGTTCTTCCTTCGTATCTTAGAACGGTAGAACTGAGCTTTTAACCCCAGGGGGCAAGTAAACCGTATGAAGACGACAAATCTCACGGGGCCGCCAGATCTCGTTACACATTAGAGTAAAAGGAGGAGTCATGAAGCCATCCATCACATGACTAAACGCCTGGTTATAGCCCCTCCCATTGGGCATATATGGCCGCCATCAACCTCAAACAACATTGACTTCTGCAAAGCTATGCGAGGGCGCGTTCCCTGCCAAATAAAGCGAGTGACTGCTGATGTGAGGCGCTTAAAGGGGTACTCCACCCCTAGACATCTTATCCCCTATCCAAAGGATAAGATGTATGATCGCGGGGGTCCCACTGCTCGGTGATCTCCAGGCGTTCGTTTAGAGCGTCGGGTGCATGCCGGAGGCTCATGATGTCACAGCCACGCCCCCTCAATGCAAGTCTATGGGAGGGGGCATGACAGTAGTCACGCCCCCTCCCATAGAGTTGCATTAAGAGGGCGTGGCCATGATGTCACGAACAGGGCGTGACCATGACATCACGAACATCCGCCCCGCATCGGTATGGAGCAAAGGTTGCTCCATGCATCGGATGTTTGAGGTGCCGCAGCTGAGATCACAGGGGTCCCCAGTGGCGGGAACCCCGCGATCAGACATCTTATCCTTTGGATAGGGGATGAGATGTCTAGGGGCGGAGAACCCCTTGAGCAGGATAGGGAGGGTCTGGAGTGGATACAGCAGTCTAGGGAAATTGACCTTCTTCAGAAGATGGCAACTACCAATAAAAGTCAGTGGTAAGGACTCGTACCGCCGCAATACGGAAATGATTTTAGAGAAGAGAGGCCGATAATTAAAGAGTGCCTATCATCAACTAAATGTTCCCTAATCCCCCTCACCATCTGTCCCTGACTCTCACTAATACTATCCCTAAACAGCAGATTAATACCTTAACTTCCGGTGTCTCAGCTGAGGAAGGGGGTGTGGTGTGAGGAAGGGGGTGTGTGGTGTGAGGAAGGGGGTGTGGTGTGAGTGAGGAAGGAGGTGTGGTGTGAGGAAGGGGGTGTGGTGTGAGGAAGGGGGTGTGGTGTCAGGAAGGGGGGGAGGTGTGAGGAAGGGGGTGTGGTGTCAGGAAGGGGGTGTGGTGTGAGGAAGGGGGTGTGGTGTGAGTGAGGAAGGAGGTGTGGTGTGAGGAAGAGGGGTGTGGTGTCAGGAAGGGGGTGTGTGGTGTGAGGAAGGGGGTGTGGTGTGAGTGAGGAAGGAGTTGTGGTGTCAGGAAGGTGGGGTGTGGTGTCAGGAAGGGGGAGTGGTGTGAGGAAGGGGGGTGTGGTGTGAGGAAGGGGGTGTGGTTTGAGTGAGAAAGGAGGTGTGGTGTCAGGAAGGGGGGGTGTTGTGAGGAAGGGGGTGTGGTGTCAGGGAGGGGGTGTGGCGTGAGAAAGGGAGGGGTGGTTTCAGAAAGGGGGTGTGGTGTGAGGAAGAGGATGTGGTGTGAGGAAGGGGGTGTGGTGTCAGGAAGTGGGTGTGGTGTGAGGAAGGGGGTGTGGTGTCAGGAAGTGGGTGTGGTGTGAGGAAGGGGGTGTGGTGTCAGGAAGGGGGTGTGGTGTGAGGAAGGGGATGTGGTGTGAGGAAGGGGGGGTGGTGTGAGGAAGGGGGTGTGGTGTCAGGAAGTGGGTGTGGTATGAGGAAGGGGGGGTGGTGTGAGGAAGGGGGTGTGGTGTCAGGAAGGGGGTGTGGTGTGAGGAAGGGGATGTGGTGTGAGGAAGGGGGGGTGGTGTGAGGAAGGGGGTGTGGTGTCAGGAAGTGGGTGTGGCTCGGCAGGCGTGATGTCAGATGAAGCCATTCTTCAACTATATAACTTACTTCCATAGTTTTTTTTATATAGGAAGACCCGGATCAGGCTAGGGGAAGGTAGAATTTATCCTCTGTTCAAGCAGGGCCGCACTGCAATGACATCTGGCCAGCGCGGGTCGGCTCTCCTCCTCAGGGGGCGGAGCCTGATGAGTCAGCCGGCCAGTCAGGAGTGCGCTCTGCTGTGCTGCTGGTACAGGGCTCGCTCCCGCCTATCTGATTGACAGGCGGGGAGCAGCGTTTAATATGCAGCCAGGCCGGCGTGAGTCCGAAATCACTGAAACAGGGACGCCTAGGGAGACCCCTAGTGGCCAAAATTTCAAACATAAAAAACACATGAAAGGAATTTTTTTTTATAGAATCAAATTCCAAAATGTATCTATATACAGTAACCCCCGACATGCGATGGCCGCGACATATGATAAAATCGGCATACGATGCTTTTATATGTCGGGGCCATCGCATTAACTGCTATCCGACTGCGCAAAATGCTTAAGCTTCTGTCGGATAGCAGTTTAACCCCTTAAGGACCGGAGGTTTTTCCGTTTTTGCATTTTCGTTTTTTGCTCCTTGCCTTTAAAAAATCATAACTCTTTCAAATTTACACCTAAAAATCCATATGATGGCTTATTTTTTGCGCCACCAATTCTACTTTGTAATGACGTCAGTCATTTTGCCCAAAAATCTATGGTGAAGCGGGAAAAAAAATCATTGTGCGACAAAATTGAAAAAAAAACGCTGTTTTGTAACTTTTGGGGGCTTCCGTTTCTACGTAGTACATTTTTCGGTAAAAATGACACCTGATATGTATTCTGTAGGTCCATACGATTAAAATGATCCCCTACTTATATAGGTTTGATTTTGTCGCACTTCTGGAAAAAATCATAACTACATGCACTAAAATTAATACGTTTAAAATTGTCATCTTCTGACCCCTATAACTTTTTTATTTTTCCGTGTATGGGGCGGTATGAGGGCTCATTTTTTGCGCCGTGATCTGAAGTTTTTAACGGTACCATTTTTGCATTGATAGGACTTATTGATCACTTTTTATTCATTTTTAAATGATATAAAAAGTGACCAAAAATGCACTATTTTGGACTTTGGAATTTTTTTGCGCGCACGCCATTGACCGAGCGGTTTAATTAATGATATATTTTTATAATTCGGACATTTCCGCACGCGGTGACACCATTTATGTTTATTTTTATTTTTATTTACACTGTGTTTTTTTTTTTATTGGAAAAGGGGGGTGATTCAAACTTTTAATAGGGGAGGAGTTAAATGATCTTTATTCACTTTTTTTTTTCACTTTTTTTTGCAGTGTTATAGGTCCCAGTTTATAGGTTATAGGGACCTATAACACTGCACACTCTGATCATTGTTATCCCATAGGGACCTATAACACTGCACACACTGATCTCTTATACTGATCATTGTTATCCCATAGGGACCTATAACACTGCACACACTGATCTCTTATACTGATCATTATTATCCCATAGGAGACTATAACACTGTACACACTGATCTTATACTGATCATTATTATCCCATAGGAGACTATAACACTGCACACACTGATCTCTTATACTGATCATTGTTATCCCATAGGAGACTATAACACTGCCCACACTGATCTCTTATACTGATCATTATTATCCCATAGGAGACTATAACACTGCACACACTGATCTCTTATACTGATCATTATTATCCCATAGGAGACTATAACACTGCACACACTGATTTCTTATACTGATCATTATTATCCCATAGGAGACTATAACACTGCACACACTGATCTCTTATACTGATCATTGTTATCCCATAGGAGACTATAACACTGCACACACTGATCTCTTATACTGATCATTATTATCCCATAGGAGACTATAACACTGCACACACTGATCTCTTATACTGATCATTATTATCCCATAGGAGACTATAACACTGCACACACTGATCTCTTATACTGATCATTATTATCCCATAGGGACCTATAACACTGCACACACTGATCTCTTATACTGATCATTATTATCCCATAGGAGACTATAACACTGCACACACTGATCTCTTATACTGATCATTATTATCCCATAGGAGACTATAACACTGCACACACTGATCTCTTATACTGATCATTATTATCCCATAGGGACCTATAACACTGCACACACTGATCTCTTATACTGATCATTATTATCCCATAGGAGACTATAACACTGCACACACTGATCTCTTATACTGATCATTATTATCCCATAGGGACCTATAACACTGCACACACTGATCTCTTATACTGATCATTATTATCCCATAGGAGACTATAACACTGCACACACTGATCTCTTATACTGATCATTATTATCCCATAGGAGACTATAACACTGCACACACTGATCTCTTATACTGATCATTATTATCCCATAGGGACCTATAACACTGCACACACTGATCTCTTATACTGATCATTATTATCCCATAGGAGACTATAACACTGCACACACTGATCTCTAATACTGATCATTATTATCCCATAGGAGACTATAACACTGCACACACTGATCATTGTTATCCCATAGGGACCTATAACACTGCACACACTGATCTTCTATGTTGATCACTGGTTTCTCATAAGAAACCAGTGATCAACGATTCTGCCGGATGACTGCTCATGCCTGGATCTCAGGCACTGAGCAGTCATTCGGCGATCGGACAGCGAGGAGGCAGGAAGGGGCCCTCCCGCTGTCCTGTCAGCTGTTCGGGATGCCGCGATTAGCCGCGGCTATCCCGAACAGCCCGACTGAGCTAGCCGGGAACTTTCACTTTCACTTTTAGCCGCGCGGCTCAGCTTTGAGCGCGTGGCTAAAGGGTTAATAGCGCGCAGCGCCGCGATCGGCGCTATTAGAGGCGGGTCCCGGCTTCACTATGACGCCGGGCCCGCCATGATATGACGCGGGGTTACTGTGTAACCCCGCATTATATCAGAAGAGTAGGGCCAAGGACGTACCGGCACGTCCTTGGTCCTTAAGGGGTTAAGCATCCCGGACAGGTTCGCTTACCTATCCCCGCTGCTCCGGGTCCACTTCGCGATCCTCCGGTGTCTTCCGCATCTCCTCCAGAGTCCGGGCCTCGCTTTCTGGCGTTGTTATTCCGTCACTACACACACCGCACCGGCGCAGCAGCGTAATAACATCACCAGAAAGCGAGGCCCGGACCCTGCAGAAGATGCGGAAGAAGCCGGAGGATCGCAAAGAAGACACCGGAGCAGCGGGACAGCATCGGGAGCCCCTGGGACAGCATCGGGAGCCCCTGGGACAGCATCGGGAGCCCCTGGGACAGCATCGGGAGCCCCTGGGACAGCATCGGGAGCCCCTTGGACAGCATCGGGAGCCCCTGGGACGGCATCGGGAGCCCCTGGGACGGCAACGGGAGCCCCTTGGACAGCATCGGGAACCCCTGGGACAGCATCGGGAGCCCCTGGGACGGCATCGGGAGCCCCTGGGACGGCATCGGGAGCCCCTGGGACAGCATCGGGAGCCCTTGGGACAGCATCGGGAGCCCCTGGGACAGCATCGGGAGCCCCTGGGACAGCATCGGGAGCCCCTGGGACAGCATCGGGAGCCCCTTGGACAGCATCGGGAGCCCCTTGGACAGCATCGGGAACCCCTGGGACAGCATCGGGAGCCCCTGGGACGGCATCGGGAGCCCCTGGGACAGCATCGGGAGCCCCTGGGACAGCATTGGGAGTGGTGAGGACCTGGTCCGGAGCGGCGGGGACAGGTGAGTATAACTTCCTATACTTTACATTGCACGGATCCGACATACGATGGATTCGACAAACGATGGGTCATTTGGAACAAATTACCATCGTATGTTGAGGGACCACTGTATATTAAACTATAAAATATAAAAAGATTTTTTGATGAGAGATACTCTTTAAGGGACCTATTTACTGAAGATACTGAATGTGAGAGGACGCTACTGACACCCCCAGGTTCCCCTCCTCCACGAGCCCGCGCGGGGGGTGACGACCCCAAAGGTAGGAGTTCACACGTGGACATGTTCATTTTTATAACCTGACAAACTCCCGAAATAAGAGAAGAAATCGAAGATGTGAGGGACGTCCCTAACCGGATGACATCACCGGCGAACAATGATACCTTCACTCCACGGAGCACATACTCCCCCAAGTACAGGTCAATGGCCAAGTCACACAGAAGGGGCGTGGCTGCTGTGGACCACGTATCGGTCATTCAGCCCGGTGGTGGCGGTCGGCGGTCCCAGAAAACCTGTGTGCAGTTCCGTGTGCCAGGGATTGCGGGACCCCCGTCCTCACACCTCCTGCATCACCCGCGTCGGATCCAGAAGTCTCTCCATTTCCTTCTTTAACCCCGTAAGGACGCAGCCCTTTGTGGCAATTCTGACCACCGTCGCTTTACGAATTGATAACTCGAAAGCGCTTTTACCGAATATTCTGATTCTGAGACAGTTTTTTCGTGACATATTCTACTTTATTTTGGTGGAAAATTTTCGGCGTTACTTGCATCCTTTTTTGGTGAAAAATCCCCAAATTTCATAAAAATGTAGCATTTTTCTAACTTTGAAGCTCTCTGCTTGTAAGGAAAATGGATATTCCAAATAAATGTTATTTTTATTCACAAATACAATATGTCCCCTTCATGTTGGCCTCATAAAATGGAGATATTAGAGGGCTTCAAAGTAGAGCAGCAATTTTCAAAAATTTAATGAAAATTGCAAAATGTGAAGGGACAGATGTTACAGAACTACAACTCCCAGCATGCCTGGGCAGTCTAGGCATGCTGAGAGTTGTAGTTTGGCAACATCTGGAGGGCTACCGTTTGGGCACCACTGTAACAGTGGTCTCCAAACAGTGACCCTCCAGATGTTGCAAAACTACAACTCCCAGCATGCCCAGACAGCCTTTGGCTGTCTGGGCATGCTGGGAGTTGCAGTTTGGCCTTCCTAGTGGTTGCCACAGTAAAGATCACTTTACTTTCACTTTCATTCCCGATGTACCGGGATGCCTGCTGAATGATTCCAGCAGGCATCCTGGTCCGGTCCCCAACCGGCTAGCGGCGGGGACCAAAATTCCCACGGGCGTTTGCATAATGTGAAGGGACATCAATAAAAATGAAATACGTATTGTACGGCAGTGTTTCTAAGATGGAGCCTCCAGCTGTTGCAAAACAAAAACTCCCAGCATTTCTGGACAGCAATTGACTGTCCAGGCATGCTGGGAGTTTTGCAACAGCTGGAGGCACCCTGCTGGGAATCACTGGTGTAGAATACCCCTATGTCCACCCCTATGTCAAATCCCTAATTTAGTCCTCAAATGCGCATGGCGCTCTCACTTTGGAGCCCTGTCGTATTTCAAGGCAACAGTTTAGGGCCACATATGGGGTATCTCCGTACTCGGGAGAAAGTGCCTAACAAATTTTGGGGGCTTTTCTCCTTTTACCCCTTATGAAAAGGAACAGTTGGGGTCTACACCAGCCTGTTAGTGTAAAAAAATAAAATTATTTACACTGACATGCTGGTGTTGCCCTATACTTTTCTTTTTCACAAGAGGTAAAAGGGAAAAAAGACCCTCAAAATTTGTAATGCAATTTCTCCCGACTACGGAGATACCCCATATGTGGGCGCAAAGTGCTCTGGGGGCGCACAACAAGGCCCAGAAGGGAGAGTGCACCATGTACATTTGAGGTGATTTGAACAGGGGTGGCTGATTGTTACAGCGGTTCTGACAAATGCAAAAAAAAAAAAAAACACACCCACATGTGACCCCATTTTGGAAACTACACCCCTCACGGAATGTAACAAGGGGTACAGTGAGAATTTTCACCCCACGGGTGTCTGACAGATCTTTGGAACAGTGATCCGTGAAAATGAAAAATTTTGCACAGCCCACTGTTCCAAAGATCTGTCAGACACCAGTGGGGGGTAAATGCTCACTGTACCCTTTGTTGTGTTCCTCAAG
The DNA here is from genome assembly GCF_029499605.1 of Hyla sarda. Classification (NCBI taxonomy): domain Eukaryota; kingdom Metazoa; phylum Chordata; class Amphibia; order Anura; family Hylidae; genus Hyla; species Hyla sarda. Next base: position 105,879 of record NW_026607585.1, on the reverse strand, counting down.
GGGTCTAGTTTCCAAAATGGTATGCCATGTGTGTTTTTTTTTTTTTTGCTGTCCTGGCACCATAGGGGCTTCCTAAATGCGACATGCCCCCCGAGCAAAATTTGCTCTCAAAAAGCCAAATATGACACCTTTTCTTCTGAGCATTGTAGTTCACCCGCAGTGCACTCCAGGTCCACTTATGGGGTACCTCCATACTCAGAAGAGATGGGGTTACACATTTTGGGGGGTCTTTTCTGCTATTAACCCTTTAAAAACTGTGAAATTTTGGGGAAAACCAACATTTTAGTGAAACATTTTTTTTTTTTTACATATGCAAAAGTCGTGAAACACCTGTGGGGTATTAAGGCTCACTTTATTCCTTGTTACGTTCCTCAAGGGGTCTAGTTTCCAAAATAGTATGCCATGTGGGTGGGTTTTGCTGTTCTGGCACCATAGGGGCTTCCTAAATGCAACATGCCCCCCAAATACCATTTTAGAAAAACGTACGCTCCAAAATCCCCTTGTCGCTCCTTCGCTTCTGAGCCCTCTACTGCGCCCGCCGTACACTTTACATAGACATATGAGGTATGTGCTTACTCGAGAGAAATTGGGCAACAAATATACGTATACATTTTCTCCTTTTACCCCTTGTAAAAATTAAAAAATTGGGTCTAAAAGAACATGCGAGTGTAAAAAATGAAGATTGTGAATTTTCTCCTTCACTTTGCTGCTATAACTGTGAAACACCTGAAGGGTTAAAAGGCGGACTGAATGTCATTTTGAATACGTTGGGGGGTGCAGTTTTTATAATGGGGTCATTTGTGGGGTATTTCTAATGGAAAGACCCTTCAAATCCACTTCAAACCTGAACTGGTCCCTGAAAAATTGTGAGTTTGAAAATTTTGTGAAAAATTGGAAAATTGCTGCTGAACTTTGAAGCCTCTGATGTCTCCAAAAGTAAAAACTCATAAATTTTATGATGCAAACATATAATATAATAATATAAAGATATCTCCTGTATGATGGGGACATAATATATTGTATATAATAATATAAAGATGTCTCCTGTATGATGGTGACATAATATATTGTATATAATAATATAGAGATATCTCCTGTATGATGGTGACATAATATATTGTATATGATAATATAAAGATATCTCCTGTATGATGGGGACATAATATATTGTATATAATAATATAAAGATATCTCCTGTATGATGGTGACATAATATATTGTATATAATAATATAAAGATATCTCCTGTATGATGGTGACATAATATATTGTATATAATAATATAAAGATATCTCCTGTATGATGGGGACATAATATATTGTATATAATAATATAAAGATGTCTCCTGTATGATGATGACATAATATATTGTATATAATAATATAACGATATCTCCTGTATGATGGAGACATAATATATTGTATATAATAATATAAAGATATCTCCTGTATGATGGGGACATAATATATTGTATATAATAATATAAAGATATCTCCTGTATGATGGGGACATAATATATTGTATATAATAATATAAAGATATCTCCTGTATGATGGTGACATAATATATTGTATATAATAATATAAAGATATCTCCTGTATGATGGGGACATAATATATTGTATATAATAATATAAAGATATCTCCTGTATGATGGTGACATAATATATTGTATATAATATAAAGATATCTCCTGTATGATGGGGACATAATATATTGTATATAATATAATAATATAAAGATATCTCCTGTATGATGGTGACATAATATATTGTATATAATAATATAAAGATATCTCCTGTATGATGGGGACATAATATATTGTATATAATAATATAAAGATATCTCCTGTATGATGGAGACATAATATATTGTATATAATAATATAAAGATCTCTCCTGTATGATGGAGACATAATATATTGTATATAATAATATAAAGATATCTCCTGTATGATGGGGACATAATATATTGTATATAATAATATAAAGATATCTCCTGTATGATGGTGACATAATATATTGTATATAATATAATAATATAAAGATATCTCCTGTATGATGGTGACATAATATATTGTATATAATAATATAAAGATATCTCCTGTATGATGGGGACATAATATATTGTATATAGTATAATAATATAAAGATATCTCCTGTATGATGGTGACATAATATATTGTATATAATATAATAATATAAAGATATCTCCTGTATGATGGGGACATAATATATTGTATATAATAATATAAAGATGTCTCCTGTATGATGGTGACATAATATATTGTATATAATAATATAAAGATGTCTCCTGTATGATGGTGACATAATATATTGTATATAATAATATAAAGATATCTCCTGTATGATGGGGGACATAATATATTGTATATAATAATATAAAGATATCTCCTGTATGATGGTGACATAATATATTGTATATAATAATATAAAGATATCTCCTGTATGATGGGGACATAATATATTGTATATAATATAATAATATAAAGATATCTCCTGTATGATGGTGACATAATATATTGTATATAATATAATAATATAAAGATATCTCCTGTATGATGGGGACATAATATATTGTATATAATATAAAGATATCTCCTGTATGATGGGGACATAATATATTGTATATAATAATATAAAGATATCTCCTGTATGATGGAGACATAATATATTGTATATAATAATATAAAGATATCTCCTGTATGATGGTGACATAATATATTGTATATAATATAAAGATATCTCCTGTATGATGGGGACATAATATATTGTATATAATAATATAAAGATATCTCCTGTATGATGGTGACATAATATATTGTATATAATATAATAATATAAAGATATCTCCTGTATGATGGGGACATAAAATATTGTATATAATAATATAAAGATATCTCCTGTATGATGGGGACATAATATATTGTATATAATAATATAAAGATATCTCCTGTATGATGGTGACATAATATATTGTATATAATATAATAATATAAAGATATCTCCTGTATGATGGTGACATAATATATTGTATATAATAATATAAAGATATCTCCTGTATGATGGGGACATAATATATTGTATATAATTATATAAAGATATCTCCTGTATGATGGGGACATAATATATTGTATATAATAATATAAAGATGTCTCCTGTATGATGGGGACATAATATATTGTATATAATATAATAATATAAAGATATCTCCTGTATGATGGGGACATAATATATTGTATATAATAATATAAAGATATCTCCTGTATGATGGGGACATAATATATTGTATATAATAATATAAAGATATCTCCTGTATGATGGTGACATAATATATTGTATATAATAATATAAAGATATCTCCTGTATGATGGGGACATAATATATTGTATATAATAATATAAAGATATCTCCTGTATGATGGGGACATAATATATTGTATATAATAATATAAAGATATCTCCTGTATGATGGTGACATAATATATTGTATATAATAATATAAAGATATCTCCTGTATGATGGTGACATAATATATTGTATATAATAATATAAAGATATCTCCTGTATGATGGTGACATAATATATTGTATATAATAATATAAAGATATCTCCTGTATGATGGTGACATAATATATTGTATATAATAATATAAAGATATCTCCTGTATGATGGGGACATAATATATTGTATATAATAATATAAAGATATATCCTGTATGATGGTGACATAATATATTGTATATAATAATATAAAGATATCTCCTGTATGATGGTGACATAATATATTGTATATAATAATATAAAGATATCTCCTGTATGATGGGGACATAATATATTGTATATAATAATATAAAGATATCTCCTGTATGATGGGGACATAATATATTGTATATAATATAATATAACGATATCTCCTGTATGATGGTGACATAATATATTGTATATAATAATATAAAGATATCTCCTGTATGATGGGGACATAATATATTGTATATAATAATATAAAGATATCTCCTGTATGATGGTGACATAATATATTGTATATAGTATAATAATATAAAGATATCTCCTGTATGATGGTGACATAATATATTGTATATAATATAATAATATAAAGATATCTCCTGTATGATGGTGACATAATATATTGTATATAATAATATAAAGATATCTCCTGTATGATGGAGACATAATATATTGTATATAATATAAAGATATCTCCTGTATGATGGGGATATAATATATTGTATATAATAATATAATATAAAGATATCTCCTGTATGATGGGGACATAATATATTGTATATAATAATATAAAGATATCTCCTGTATGATGGTGACATAATATATTGTATATAATAATATAAAGATATCTCCTGTATGATGGTGACATAATATATTGTATATAATAATATAAAGATATCTCCTGTATGATGGGGATATAATATATTGTATATAATAATATAAAGATATCTCCTGTATGATGGGGATATAATATATTGTATATAATAATATAATATAAAGATATCTCCTGTATGATGGGGACATAATATATTGTATATAATAATATAAAGATATCTCCTGTATGATGGTGACATAATATATTGTATATAATAATATAAAGATATCTCCTGTATGATGGTGACATAATATATTGTATATAATAATATAAAGATATCTCCTGTATGATGGTGACATAATATATTGTATATAATAATATAAAGATATCTCCTGTATGATGGGGACATAATATATTGTATATAATAATATAGAGATATCTCCTGTATGATGGGGACATAATATATTGTATATAATAATATAAAGATATCTCCTGTATGATGGTGACATAATATATTGTATATAATAATATAAAGATATCTCCTGTATGATGGGGACATAATATATTGTATATAATAATATAGAGATATCTCCTGTATGATGGTGACATAATATATTGTATATAATAATAGAAAGATATCTCCTGTATGATGGGGACATAATATATTGTATATATTATAATAATATAAAGATATCTCCTGTATGATGGGGACATAATATATTGTATATAATATAATAATATAAAGATATCTCCTGTATGATGGGGACATAATATATTGTATATAATAATATAAAGATATCTCCTGTATGATGGGGACATAATATATTGTATATAATAATATAAAGATATCTCTTGTATGATGGGGACATAATATATTGTATATAATAATATAAAGATATCTCCTGTATGATGGTGACATAATATATTGTATATAATAATATAAAGATATCTCCTGTATGATGGGGACATAATATATTGTATATAATAATATAAAGATATCTCTTGTATGATGGGGACATAATATATTGTATATAATAATATAAAGATATCTCTTGTATGATGGGGACATAATATATTGTATATAATAATATAAAGATATCTCCTGTATGATGGGGACATAATATATTGTATATAATAATATAAAGATATCTCCTGTATGATGGGGACATAATATATTGTATATAATAATATAAAGATATCTCCTGTATGATGGTGACATAATATATTGTATATAATAATATAAAGATATCTCCTGTATGATGGTGACATAATATATTGTATATAATAATATAAAGATATCTCCTGTATGATGGGGACATAATATATTGTATATAATAATATAAAGATATCTCCTGTATGATGGGGACATAATATATTGTATATAATAATATAAAGATATCTCCTGTATGATGGTGACATAATATATTGTATATAATAATATAAAGATATCTCCTGTATGATGGGGACATAATATATTGTATATAATATAATAATATAAAGATATATCCTGTATGATGGTGACATAATATATTGTATATAATAATATAAAGATATCTCCTGTATGATGGGGACATAATATATTGTATATAACAATATAAAGATATCTCCTGTATGATGGTGACATAATATATTGTATATAATAATATAAAGATATCTCCTGTATGATGGGGACATAATATATTGTATATAATAATATAAAGATATCTCCTGTATGATGGTGACATAATATATTGTATATAATAATATAAAGATATCTCCTGTATGATGGTGACATAATATATTGTATATAATAATATAAAGATATCTCCTGTATGATGGGGACATAATATATTGTATATAATAATATAAAGATATCTCCTGTATGATGGGGACATAATATATTGTATATAATAATATAAAGATATCTCCTGTATGATGGTGACATAATATATTGTATATAATAATATAAAGATATCTCCTGTATGATGGGGACATAATATATTGTATATAATATAATAATATAAAGATATATCCTGTATGATGGTGACATAATATATTGTATATAATAATATAAAGATATCTCCTGTATGATGGGGACATAATATATTGTATATAATAATATAAAGATATCTCCTGTATGATGGTGACATAATATATTGTATATAATAATATAAAGATATCTCCTGTATGATGGGGACATAATATATTGTATATAATAATATAAAGATATCTCCTGTATGATGGTGACATAATATATTGTATATAATATAATAATATAAAGATATCTCCTGTATGATGGTGACATAATATATTGTATATAATAATATAAAGATATCTCCTGTATGATGGGGACATAATATATTGTATATAATAATATAAAGATATCTCCTGTATGATGGGGACATAATATATTGTATATAATAATATAAAGATATCTCCTGTATGATGGGGACATAATATATTGTATATAATATAATAATATAAAGATATCTCCTGTATGATGGTGACATAATATATTGTATATAATATAATAATATAAAGATATCTCCTGTATGATGGTGACATAATATATTGTATATAATAATATAAAGATATCTCCTGTATGATGGTGACATAATATATTGTATATAATAATATAAAAATATCTCCTGTATGATGGGGACATACTATATTGTATATAATAATATAAAGATATCTCCTGTATGATGGTGACATAATATATCGTATATAATAATATAAAGATATCTCCTGTATGATGGTGACATAATATATTGTATATAATAATATAAAGATATCTCCTGTATGATGGGGACATAATATATTGTATATAATAATATAAAGATATCTCCTGTATGATGGGGACATAATATATTGTATATAATAATATAAAGATATCTCCTGTATGATGGTGACATAATATATTGTATATAATAATATAAAGATATCTCCTGTATGATGGTGACATAATATATTGTATATAATAATATAAAGATATCTCCTGTATGATGGGGACATAATATATTGTATATAATAATATAAAGATATCTCCTGTATGATGGTGACATAATATATTGTATATAATAATATAAAGATATCTCCTGTATGATGGGGACATAATATATTGTATATAATAATAGAAAGATATCTCCTGTATGATGGGTGTTACGCCGAGCGCTCCGGGTCCCCGTTTCTCCCCGGAGCGCTCGCCTCATCCTCGTTGCTGCAGCTCCCCGGTCAGATCCACTGACCGGGTGCGCTGCGGTACCGCCTCCAGCCGGGATGCGATTCGCGATGCGGGTGGCGCCCGCTCGCGATGCGCACCCCGGCTCCCGTACCTGACTCGCTCTCCGTCGGTCCTGTCCCGGCGCGCGCGGCCCCGCTCCCTAGGGCGCGCGCGCGCCGGGTCTCTGCGATTTAAAGGGCCACTGCGCCGCTGATTGGCGCAGTGGTTCTAATTAGTGTGTTCACCTGTGCACTCCTTATATATACCTCACTTCCCCTGCACTCCCTTGCCGGATCTTGTTGCCCTTGTGCCAGTGAAAGCGTTCCCTTGTTTGTTCCTAGCCTGTGTTCCAGACCTCCTGCCGTTGCCCCTGACTACGATCCTTGCTGCCTGCCCCGACCTTCTGCTACGTCCGACCTTGCCTTTGTCTACTCCCTTGTACCGCGCCTATCTTCAGCAGTCAGAGAGGTTGAGCCGTTGCTAGTGGATACGACCTGGTCACTACCGCCGCAGCAAGACCATCCCGCTTTGCGGCGGGCTCTGGTGAATACCAGTAGTGACTTAGAACCAGTCCACTAGCACGGTCCACGCCAATCCATCTCTGGCACAGAGGATCCACCTCCTGCCAGCCGGCATCGTGACAGTAGATCCGGCCATGGATTCCGCTGAAGTGCCGCTGTCAAGTCTTGCCGACATTTCCACGGTGATCGCCCAGCAAGCCCTAAAGATCACCCAACGAAATCACCAGCTGGCATACTTGACCACCGTGACACTGCAACTTCAGTCACAGATACAGCAGCTGCTGCCGCAGATACAGCAACTTCAGTCACAGACACAGCAGCTGCAACAACCATCTCCTCCGCCGGCTCCTGCAACTCCTCCGCAGCAACCGGCCGCTCCTAACCCCTGCTTGTCCCTGCCGGACAAATTTGATGAGGACTCTAGACTCTGCCGTGGTCTCCTTTCTGGAAAGGCCTTATCTGGGGCCACACCGCTCTGGGACCGCAATGATCCTGCCACAGCCACAGTCCAGTCCTTCTTCGCTGAGGTCCGTGGTGTCTTCGAGGAGCCTGCCCGAGCTTCTTCTGCCGAGATTGCCCTGCTGAACCTGGCCCAGGGTGTTTCTTCCGTTGGCGAGTACGCCATTCAGTTCCGTGCTCTTGCTTCCGAGTTGTCCTGGAATAGTGAGGCTCTCTGCGCGACCTTTAAAAAAGGCCTATCCAGCAACATTAAAGATGTTCTGGCCGCACGAGAAACTCCTGCTGACCTACATGAACTCATTCATCTTGCCACTCGCATTGACATGCGTTTTTCCGGATGGCGTCTGGAGCTCCGCCTGGATATGGACTTTGTTCGCACGAGGCGTTTTTTCTCCCCGGCTCCTCTCTCCTCTGGTCCTCTGCAATCCGTTCCTGTGCCTCCCGCCGTGGAGGCTATGCAAGTTGACCGGTCTCGCTTGACACCTCAAGAGAGGACACGACGCCGCATGGAGAATCTCTGCCTGTACTGTGCCGGTACCGAACACTTCCTGAAGGATTGTCCTATCCGTCCTCCCCGCCTGGAAAGACGTACGCTGACTCCGCACAAAGGTGACACAGTTCTTGATGTCAACTCTGCTTCTCCACGCCTTACTGTGCCTGTGCGGATATCTGCCTCTACCTTCTCCTTCTCTACTATGGCCTTCTTGGAATCCGGATCTGCAGGAAATTTTTTTTTGGCCTCTCTTATCAACAGGTTCAACATCCCTGTGACCAGTCTCGCCAGACCCCTCTACATCAATTGTGTTAACAATGAAAGATTGGACTGTGCCGTGCGTTACCGCACGGAACCCCTCCTAATGTGCATCGGACCTCATCATGAAAGAATTAAGTTTTTGATCCTCAGGTTCTTTGGACCCAAGAAGAGGGGGAGAGCCAAGGGGGGGGGGTACTGTTACGCCGAGCGCTCCGGGTCCCCGTTCCTCCCCGGAGCGCTCGCCTCATCCTCGTTGCTGCAGCGCCCCGGTCAGATCCACTGACCGGGTGCGCTGCGGTACCGCCTCCAGCCGGGATGCGATTCGCGATGCGGGTGGCGCCCGCTCGCGATGCGCACCCCGGCTCCCGTACCTGACTCGCTCTCCGTCGGTCCTGTCCCGGCGCGCGCGGCCCCGCTCCCTAGGGCGCGCGCGCGCCGGGTCTCTGCGATTTAAAGGGCCACTGCGCCGCTGATTGGCGCAGTGGTTCTAATTAGTGTGTTCACCTGTGCACTCCTTATATATACCTCACTTCCCCTGCACTCCCTTGCCAGATCTTGTTGCCCTTGTGCCTAGTGAAAGCGTTCCCTTGTTTGTTCCTAGCCTGTGTTCCAGACCTCCTGCCGTTGCCCCCGACTACGATCCTTGCTGCCTGCCCCGACCTTCTGCTACGTCCGACCTTGCTTCTGTCTACTCCCTTGTACCGCGCCTATCTTCAGCAGTCAGAGAGGTTGAGCCGTTGCTAGTGGATACGACCTGGTCACTACCGCCGCAGCAAGACCATCCCGCTTTGCGGCGGGCTCTGGTGAATACCAGTAGTGACTTAGAACCGGTCCACTAGCACGGTCCACGCCAATCCCTCTCTGGCACAGAGGATCCACCTCCTACCAGCCGGCATCGTGACAATGGGGACATAATATATTGTATATAATATAATAATATAAAGATATCTCCTGTATGATGGGGACATAATATATTGTATATAATAATATAAAGATATCTCCTGTATGATGGTGATATAATATATTGTATATAATAATATAAAGATATCTCCTGTATGATGGTGACATAATATATTGTATATAATAATACAAAGATATCTCCTGTATGATGGTGACATAATATATTGTATATAATAATATAAAGATATCTCATGTATGATGGGGACATAATATATTGTATATAATAATATAAAGATATCTCCTGTATGATGGTGACATAATATATTGTATATAATAATATAACGATATCTCCTGTATGATGGTGACATAATATATTGTATATAATAATATAAAGATATCTCTTGTATGATGGGGACATAATATATTGTATATAATATAATAATATAAAGATATCTCCTGTATGATGGTGACATAATATATTGTATATAATAATATAAAGATATCTCTTGTATGATGGTGAAATAATATATTGTATATAATAATATAAAGATATCTCCTGTATGATGGTGACATAATATATTGTATATAATAATATAAAGATATCTCCTGTATGATGGGGACATAATATATTGTATATAATGATATAAAGATATCTCCTGTATGATGGGGACATAATATATTGTATATAATAATATAAAGATATCTCTTGTATGATGGGGACATAATATATTGTATATAATAATATAAAGATATCTCCTGTATGATGGTGACATAATATATTGTATATAATAATATAAAGATATCTCCTGTATGATGGGGACATAATATATTGTATATAATATAATATAATATAGAGATATCTCCTGTATGATGGTGACATAATATATTGTATATAATAATATAAAGATATCTCCTGTATGATGGGGACATAATATATTGTATATAATAATATAAAGATATCTCCTGTATGATGGGGACATAATATATTGTATATAATAATATAAAGATATCTCCTGTATGATGGGGACATAATATATTGTATATAATAATATAAAGATATCTCCTGTATGATGGTGACATAATATATTGTATATAATAATATAAAGATATCTCCTGTATGATGGGGACATAATATATTGTATATAATAATATAAAGATATCTCCTGTATGATGGAGACATAATATATTGTATATAATAATATAAAGATATCTCCTGTATGATGGTGACATAATATATTGTATATAATATAATAATATAAAGATATCTCCTGTATGATGGTGACATAATATATTGTATATAATATAATAATATAAAGATATCTCCTGTATGATGGGGACATAATATATTGTATATAATATAAAGATATCTCCTGTATGATGGGGACATAATATATTGTATATAATAATATAAAGATATCTCCTGTATGATGGTGACATAATATATTGTATATAATAATATAAAGATATCTCCTGTATGATGGTGACATAATATATTGTATATAATATAATAATATAAAGATATCTCCTGTATGATGGGGACATAATATATTGTATATAATTATATAAAGATATCTCCTGTATGATGGGGACATAATATATTGTATATAATAATATAAAGATATCTCCTGTATGATGGTGACATAATATATTGTATATAATAATATAAAGATATCTCCTGTATGATGGGGACATAATATATTGTATATAATAATATAAAGATATCTCCTGTATGATGGTGACATAATATATTGTATATAATAATATAAAGATATCTCCTGTATGATGGAGACATAATATATTGTATATAGTATAATAATATAAAGATATCTCCTGTATGATGGGGACATAATATATTGTATATAATATTATAAAGATATCTCCTGTATGATGGTGACATAATATATTGTATATAATATAATAATATAAAGATATCTCCTGTATGATGGTGACATAATATATTGTATATAATAATATAAAGATTTCTCCTGTATGATGGTGACATAATATATTGTATATAATAATATAAAGATTTCTCCTGTATGATGGTGACATAATATATTGTATATAATAATATAAAGATATCTCCTGTATGATGGGGACATAATATATTGTATATAATAATATAACGATATCTCCTGTATGATGGTGACATAATATATTGTATATAATAATATAAAGATCTCTCCTGTATGATGGTGACATAATATATTGTATATAATAATATAAAGATATCTCCTGTATGATGGTGACATAATATATTGTATATAATAATATAAAGATATCTCCTGTATGATGGTGACATAATATATTGTATATAATAATATAAAGATATCTCCTGTATGATGGGGACATAATATATCGTATATAATAATATAAAGACGTCTCCTGTATGATGGTGATATAATATATTGTATATAATAATATAAAGATATCTCCTGTATGATGGGGACATAATATATTGTATATAATATAATAATATAAAGATATCTCCTGTATGATGGTGACATAATATATTGTATATAATAATATAAAGATATCTCCTGTATGATGGGGACATAATATATCGTATATAATAATATAAAGACGTCTCCTGTATGATGGGGACATAATATATTGTATATAATATAATAATATTAAGATATCTCCTGTATGATGGTGACATAATATATTGTATATAATATAATAATATAAAGATATCTCCTGTATGATGGTGACATAATATATTGTATATAATAATATAAAGATATCTCCTGTATGATTGGGACATAATATATTGTATATAATAATATAAAGATATCTCCTGTATGATGGTGACATAATATATTGTATATAATATAATAATATAAAGATATCTCCTGTATGATGGTGACATAATATATTGTATATAATAATATAAAGATATCTCCTGTATGATTGGGACATAATATATTGTATATAATAATATAAAGACGTCTCCTGTATGATGGTGATATAATATATTGTATATAATAATATAAAGATATCTCCTGTATGATGGGGACATAATATATTGTATATAATAATATAAAGATATTTCCTGTATGATGGTGACATAATATATTGTATATAATAATATAAAGATATCTCCTGTATGATGGTGACATAATATATTGTATATATTATAATAATATAAAGATATCTCCTGTATGATGGGGACATAATATATTGTATATAATATAATAATATAAAGATATCTCCTGTATGATGGGGACATAATATATTGTATATAATAATATAAAGATTTCTCCTGTATGATGGGGACATAATATATTGTATATAATAATATAAAGATATCTCCTGTATGATGGGGACATAATATATTGTATATAATAATATAAAGATATCTCCTGTATGATGGGGACATAATATATTGTATATAATAATATAAAGATATCTCCTGTATGATGGGGACATAATATATTGTATATAATAATATAAAGATATCTCCTGTATGATGGTGACATAATATATTGTATATAATAATATAAAGATATCTCCTGTATGATGGGGACATAATATATTGTATATAATAATATAAAGATATCTCCTGTATGATGGGGACATAATATATTGTATATAATAATATAAAGATATCTCCTGTATGATGGTGACATAATATATTGTATATAATATAATAATATAAAGATATCTCCTGTATGATGGTGACATAATATATTGTATATAATATAATAATATAAAGATATCTCCTGTATGATGGTGACATAATATATTGTATATAATAATATAAAGATATCTCCTGTATGATGGGGACATAATATATTGTATATAATAATATAAAGATATCTCCTGTATGATGGGGACATAATATATTGTATATAATAATATAAAGATATCTCCTGTATGATGGTAACATAATATATTGTATATAATAATATAAAGATATCTCCTGTATGATGGTAACATAATATATTGTATATAATAATATAAAGATATCTCCTGTATGATGGTGACATAATATATTGTATATAATATAATAATATTGTCACGATTCGGCTGGCAGGAGGTGGATCCTCTGTGCCAGAGAGGGATTGGCGTGGACCGTGCTAGTGGACCGGTTCTAAGTCACTACTGGTTTTCACCAGAGCCCGCCGCAAAGCGGGATGGTCTTGCTGCGGCGGTAGTGACCAGGTCGTATCCACTAGCAACGGCTCAACCTCTCTGACTGCTGAAGATAGGCGCGGTACAAGGGAGTAGACAAGAGCAAGGTCGGACGTAGCAGAAGGTCGGGGCAGGCAGCAAGGATCGTAGTCAGGGGCAACGGCAGGAGGTCTGGAACACAGGCTAGGAACACACTGGGAAACGCTTTCACTGGCACGATGGCAACAAGATCCGGCGAGGGAGTGCAGGGGAAGTGAGGTTAAATAGGGAAGTGCACAGGTGAATGAACTAATTAAGCCAACTGCGCCAATCAGCGGTGCAGTGGCCCTTTAAATCGTAGAGACCCGGCGCGTGCGCGCCCTAAGGAGCGGGGCCGCGCGCGCCGGGACAGGACCGACGGAGAGCGAGTCAGGTACGGGAGCCGGGGTGCGCATCGCGAGCGGGCGCCCCCCGCATCGCGAATCGCATCCCGGCTGGGAGAGGTATCGCAGCGCACCCGGTCAGCAGGTCTGACCGGGGCGCTGCGATTGCGAGGATGTTGCGAGCGCTCCGGGGAGGAGCGGGGACCCGGAGCGCTCGGCGTAACAGTACCCCCCCCCCTTGGGTCTCCCCCTCTTCTTGGAGCCTGAGAACCTGAGGACCAGACTTTTGTCTAGGATGTTGTCCTCAGGTTCCCAGGATCTCTCTTCAGGACCACAGCCCTCCCAATCTACCAAAAAAAGTCTTTTTCCTCTGACCGTCTTGGAGGCCAGTATCTCCTTTACGGAGAAGATGTCAGAAGAACCGGAAACAGGAGTGGGAGAAACAAGTTTGGGAGAGAAACGGTTGATGATGAGTGGTTTAAGGAGAGAGACATGGAAGGCATTGGGAATACGAAGAGAAGGAGGAAGAAGGAGTTTGTAAGAGACAGGATTAATCTGGCACAAGACTTTGAAAGGACCAAGATAGCGTGGTCCCAGTTTGTAACTGGGGACACGAAAGCGGACATATTTAGCGGAGAGCCATACCTTGTCTCCGGGAGCAAAGATGGGGGGAGCTCTTCTTTTCTTATCGGAAAACTTTTTCATGCGAGATGAAGCCTGTAAAAGAGAATTTTGGGTCTCTTTCCATATGGTGGAAAGATCACGAGTCACTTCATCTACAGCGGGCAAACCAGAGGACAAGGGAATAGGGAGGGGGGGAAGAGGGTGACGGCCGTACACCACGAAAAATGGGGATTTAGCAGAAGATTCAGAGACTCTAAAGTTGTACGAGAATTCGGCCCAAGGTAGAAGATCTGCCCAGTCATCCTGGCGGGAGGAAACAAAATGCCGTAAATAGTCACCCAGGACCTGGTTAATTCTTTCTACTTGCCCATTGGATTGAGGATGATAAGCAGAAGAGAAGTTTAATTTAATCTTGAGTTGTTTACAGAGAGCCCTCCAGAATTTTGACACGAATTGGACACCTCTATCCGAGACAATCTGCGTGGGCAAACCGTGAAGACGAAAAATGTGTACAAAAAATTGTTTTGCCAACTGAGGCGCTGAAGGAAGACCAGGAAGAGGAATAAAATGTGCCATCTTGGAAAATCGATCAACGACCACCCAAACAACAGTGTTGCCACGGGATGGGGGTAGGTCTGTAATAAAGTCCATACCAATCAGAGACCAAGGCTGTTCGGGGACAGGCAGAGGGTGAAGGAGACCAGCAGGCTTCTGGCGAGGAGTCTTATCCCGGGCACAGACAGTACAGGCCCGCACAAAATCAACAACATCTGTTTCCAGAGTCGGCCACCAATAGAAACGAGAGATGAGTTGCAAGGACTTTTTGATGCCCGCATGGCCTGCGAGGTGGGAGGAGTGACCCCATTTGAGAATCCCGAGACGTTGGCGTGGAGAAACGAAGGTCTTCCCTGGAGGAGTTTGCCTGATGGAGGCTGGAGAAGAGGAGATCAGACAGTCAGGAGGAATGATGTGTTGCGGAGAGACCTCTACTTCCGAGGCATCCGTGGAACGAGAGAGAGCATCGGCCCTAATGTTCTTATCGGCAGGGCGAAAGTGAATTTCAAAATTAAACCGGGCAAAGAACAGAGACCACCTGGCCTGGCGAGGATTCAGCCGTTGGGCAGACTGGAGATAGGAGAGATTCTTGTGATCGGTGAAAATGATAACTGGAAATTTTGATCCCTCCAGCAGATGCCTCCATTCCTCAAGTGCCAATTTAATGGCCAGTAGTTCTCGATCCCCGATGGAGTAGTTCCTCTCCGCCGGAGAGAAGGTCCTAGAAAAAAAACCACAAGTAACAGCATGCCCGGAAGAATTTTTTTGTAGAAGGACCGCTCCAGCTCCCACTGAGGAGGCATCAACCTCCAATAGGAAGGGTTTAGATGGGTCAGGTCTGGAGAGCACGGGAGCAGAAGAAAAGGCAGACTTGAGCCGTTTAAATGCGTCTTCCGCTTGGGGAGACCAGGACTTAGGATTGGCATTCTTCTTGGTTAAAGCCACGATAGGAGCCACAATGGTGGAAAAATGTGGAATGAATTGTCTGTAATAATTGGCGAACCCCAAAAAACGTTGGATAGCACGGAGTCCGGAGGGGCGTGGCCAATCTAAGACGGCAGAGAGTTTATCTGGGTCCATTTGTAGTCCCTGGCCAGAGACCAAGTATCCTAAGAAAGGAAGAGATTGACATTCAAACAGACATTTCTCCATTTTGGCATAAAGTTGATTGTCACGAAGTCTCTGAAGAACCATGCGGACATGCTGGCGATGTTCTTCTAAGTTGGCAGAAAAAATCTGAATATCGTCCAGATACACAACAACACAGGAATATAAGAGATCACGAAAAATTTCATTAACAAAGTCTTGGAAGACGGCAGGGGCGTTGCACAGGCCAAAGGGCATGACCAGATACTCAAAGTGTCCATCTCTAGTGTTAAATGCAGTCTTCCATTCGTCCCCCTCCCTGATGCGGATGAGATTATAAGCACCTCTTAAGTCCAGTTTGGTAAAGATGTGGGCACCTTGAAGGCGATCAAAGAGTTCTGAGATAAGAGGTAGGGGGTAGCGGTTCTTTACCGTGATTTTATTAAGTCCGCGGTAATCAATGCAAGGACGTAGGGAGCCATCTTTTTTGGACACAAAGAAAAATCCAGCTCCGGCAGGAGAGGAGGATTTGCGGATAAACCCCTTTTTTAAATTTTCCTGGATGTATTCAGACATAGCAAGAGTCTCTGGGGCGGACAGAGGATAAATTCTGCCCCGGGGTGGAGTAGTGCCCGGGAGGAGGTCAATAGGACAGTCAAAAGGCCTGTGAGGGGGTAAAGTCTCAGCTTGCTTTTTGCAAAATACGTCAGCATAGTCCATATAAGCCTTAGGGAGACCGGTTACAGGGGGAACCACAGGGTCACGGCAGGGAGTACTGGGAACCGGTTTAAGACAGTCCTTGAAACAAGAAGTACCCCAGCTCTTGATCTCTCCTGTGGACCAATCAAGGGTTGGGGAATGGCGTTGAAGCCACGGTAGTCCAAGGAGAATTTCGGAAGTGCAATTGGAGAGGACCAAAAACTCAATTCTTTCGTGATGAGGTCCGATGCACATTAGGAGGGGTTCCGTGCGGTAACGCACGGCACAGTCCAATCTTTCATTGTTAACACAATTGATGTAGAGGGGTCTGGCGAGACTGGTCACTGGGATGTTGAACCTGTTGATGAGAGAGGCCAAAATAAAATTTCCTGCAGATCCGGAATCCAAGAAGGCCTTAGTAGAGAAGGAGAAGGTAGAGGCAGATATCCGCACAGGCACAGTAAGGCGTGGAGAAGCAGAGTTGACATCAAGAACTGTCTCACCTTTGTGCGGAGTCAGCGTACGTCTTTCCAGGCGGGGAGGACGGATAGGACAATCCTTCAGGAAGTGTTCGGTACCGGCACAGTACAGGCAAAGATTCTCCATGCGGCGTCGTGTCCTCTCTTGAGGTGTCAAGCGAGACCGGTCAACTTGCATAGCCTCCACGGCGGGAGGCACAGGAACGGATTGCAGAGGACCAGAGGAGAGAGGAGCCGGGGAGAAAAAACGCCTCGTGCGAACAAAGTCCATATCCTGGCGGAGCTCCTGACGCCTTTCGGAAAAACGCATGTCAATGCGAGTGGCAAGATGAATGTGTTCATGCAGGTTAGCAGGAATTTCTCGTGCGGCCAGAACATCTTTAATGTTGCTGGATAGGCCTTTTTTAAAGGTCGCGCAGAGGGCCTCATTATTCCAGGATAATTCGGAAGCAAGAGTACGGAATTGGATGGCGTACTCGCCAACGGAAGAATTACCCTGGACCAGGTTCAGCAGGGCAGTCTCAGCAGAAGAGGCTCGGGCAGGTTCCTCAAAGACAGTTCGAATTTCCGAGAAGAAGGAGTGTACAGAGGCAGTGACGGGGTCATTGCGGTCCCAGAGCGGTGTGGCCCATGACAGAGCTTTCCCAGACAGAAGGCTGACTACGAAAGCCACCTTAGACCTTTCAGTAGGAAACTGGTCCGACATCATCTCCAAGTGCAGGGAACATTGTGAAAGAAAGCCACGGCAAAACTTAGAGTCTCCATCAAATTTATCCGGCAAGGAAAGTCGTAGGCCGGAAGCGGCCACTCGCTGCGGAGGAGGTGCAGGAGCTGGCGGAGGAGATTGTTGCTGAAGCTGTGGTAGTAGCTGCTGTAGCATCACGGTCAGTTGAGACAGCTGGTGGCCTTGTTGCGCTATCTGTTGCGACTGCTGGGCGACCACCGTGGTGAGGTCGGCGACAACTGGCAGAGGAACTTCAGCGGGATCCATGGCCGGATCTACTGTCACGATGCCGGCTGGCAGGTAGTGGATCCTCTGTGCCAGAGAGGGATTGGCGTGGACCGTGCTAGTGGACCGGTTCTAAGCTGCTACTGGTCTTCACCAGAGCCCGCCGCAAAGCGGGATGGTCTTGCCGCGGCGGTAGTAACCAGGTCGTATCCACTAGCAACGGCTCAACCTCTCTGACTGCTGAAGATAGGCGCGGTACAAGGGAGTAGACAAGAGCAAGGTCGGACGTAGCAGAAGGTCGGGGCAGGCAGCAAGGATCGTAGTCAGGGGCAACGGCAGGAGATCTGGAACACAGGCTAGGAACACACAAGGAACGCTTTCACTGGCACAATGGCAACAAGATCCGGCAAGGGAGTGCAAGGGAAGTGAGGTAATATAGGGAAGTGCACAGGTGAATGAACTAATTAAGCCAACTGCGCCAATCAGCGGCGCAGTGGCCCTTTAAATCGTAGAGACCCGGCGCGCGCGCGCGCCCTAAGGAGCGGAGCCGCGCACGCCGGGACAGGACCGACGGAGAGCAATCAGGTACGGGAGCCGGGGTGCGCATCGCGAGCGGGCGCCACCCGCATCGCGAATCGCATCCCGGCTGGGAGAGGTATCGCAGCGCACCCGGTCAGCAGGTCTGACCGGGGCTCTGCGATTGCGAGGATGTTGCGAGCGCTCCGGGGAGGAGCGGGGACCCGGAGCGCTCGGCGTAACAAATATAAAGATATCTCCTGTATGATGGTGACATAATATATTGTACATAATAATATAAAGATGTCTCCTGTATGATGGTGACATAATATATTGTATATAATATAAAGATATCTCCTGTATGATGGGGACATAATATATTGTATATAATAATATAAAGATATCTCCTGTATGATGGAGACATAATATATTGTATATAATAATATAAAGATATCTCCTGTATGATGGTGACATAATATATTGTATATAATAATATAAAGATATCTCCTGTATGATGGTGACATAATATATTGTATATAATAATATAAAGATCTCTCCTGTATGATGGTGACATAATATATTGTATATAATAATATAAAGATATCTCCTGTATGATGGTGACATAATATATTGTATATAATAATATAAAGATATCTCCTGTATGATGGTGACATAATATATTGTATATAATAATATAAAGATATCTCCTGTATGATGGTGACATAATATATTGTATATAATAATATAAAGATATCTCCTGTATGATGGTGACATAATATATTGTATATAATATAATAATATAAAGATATCTCCTGTATGATGGGGACATAATATATTGTATATAATAATATAAAGATATCCCCTGTATGATGGTGACATAATATATTGTATATAATAATATAAAGATATCTCCTGTATGATGGAAACATAATATATTGTATATAATAATATAAAGATATCTCCTGTATGATGGTGACATAATATATTGTATATAATATAATAATATAAAGATATCTCCTGTATGATGGTGACATAATATATTGTATATAATTATATAAAGATATCTCCTGTATGATGGGGACATAATATATTGTATATAATATAATAATATAAAGATATCTCCTGTATGATGGGGACATAATATATTGTATATAATAATATAAAGATATCTCCTGTATGATGGAAACATAATATATTGTATATAATAATATAAAGATATCTCCTGTATGATGGTGACATAATATATTGTATATAATAATATAAAGATATCTCCTGTATGATGGTGACATAATATATTGTATATAATATAATAATATAAAGATATCTCCTGTATGATGGGGACATAATATATTGTATATAATAATATAAAGATATCCCCTGTATGATGGTGACATAATATATTGTATATAATAATATAAAGATATCTCCTGTATGATGGGGACATAATATATTGTATATAATAATAATATAAAGATATCTCCTGTATGATGGGGACATAATATATTGTATATAATAATATAAAGATATCTCCTGTATGATGGGGACATAATATATTGTATATAATAATAATATAAAGATATCTCCTGTATGATGGTGACATAATATATTGTATATAATATAATAATATAAAGATATCTCCTGTATGATGGTGACATAATATATTGTATATAATATAATAATATAAAGATATCTCCTGTATGATGGTGACATAATATATTGTATATAATAATATAAAGATATCTCCTGTATGATGGTGACATAATATATTGTATATAATAATATAAAGATATCTCCTGTATGATGGGGACATAATATATTGTATATAATATAAAGATATCTCCTGTATGATGGTGACATAATATATTGTATATAATATAATAATATAAAGATATCTCCTGTATGATGGTGACATAATATATTGTATATAATAATATAAAGATATCTCCTGTATGATGGTGACATAATATATTGTATATAATAATATAAAGATATCTCCTGTATGATGGTGACATAATATATTGTATATAATAATATAAAGATATCTCCTGTATGATGGGGACATAATATATTGTATATAATTATATAAAGATATCTCCTGTATGATGGGGACATAATATATTGTATATAATATAATAATATAAAGATATCTCCTGTATGATGGGGACATAATATATTGTATATAATATAATAATATAAAGATATCTCCTGTATGATGGTGACATAATATATTGTATATAATAATATAAAGATATCTCCTGTATGATGGTGACATAATATATTGTATATAATAATATAAAGATATCTCCTGTATGATGGGGACATAATATATTGTATATAATATAAAGATATCTCCTGTATGATGGTGACATAATATATTGTATATAATAATATAAAGATATCTCCTGTATGATGGGGACATAATATATTGTATATAATAATATAAAGATATCTCCTGTATGATGGTGACATAATAAATTGTATATAATATAATAATATAAAGATATCTCCTGTATGATGGTGACATAATATATTGTATATAATAATATAAAGATATCTCCTGTATGATGGTGACATAATATATTGTATATAATAATATAAAGATATCTCCTGTATGATGGGGACATAATATATTGTATATAATATAATAATATAAAGATATCTCCTGTATGATGGGGACATAATATATTGTATATAATATAATAATATAAAGATATCTCCTGTATGATGGGGACATAATATATTGTATATAATATAATAATATAAAGATATCTCCTGTATGATGGTGACATAATATATTGTATATAATAATATAAAGATATCTCCTGTATGATGGTGACATAATATATTGTATATAATAATATAAAGATATCTCCTGTATGATGGTGACATAATATATTGTATATAATAATATAAAGATATCTCCTGTATGATGGGGACATAATATATTGTATATAATATAATAATATAAAGATATCTCCTGTATGATGGTGACATAATATATTGTATATAATATAATAATAGAAAGATATCTCCTGTATGATGGTGACATAATATATTGTATATAATATAATAATATAAAGATATCTCCTGTATGATGGGGACATAATATATTGTATATAATAATATAAAGATATCTCCTGTATGATGGGGACATAATATATTGTATATAATATAATAATATAAAGATATCTCCTGTATGATGGTGACATAATATATTGTATATAATAATATAAAGATATCTCCTGTATGATGGGGACATAATATATATAATAATATAAAGATATCTCCTGTATGATGGTGATATAATATATTGTATATAATATAAAGATATCTCCTGTATGATGGTGACATAATATATTGTATATAATAATATAAAGATATCTCCTGTATGATGGTGACATAATATATATAATATAATAATATAAAGATATCTCCTGTATGATGGGGACATAATATATTGTATATAATAATATAAAGATATCTCCTGTATGATGGGGACATAATATATTGTATATAATATAATAATATAAAGATATCTCCTGTATGATGGGGACATAATATATTGTATATAATAATATAAAGATATCTCCTGTATGATGGTGACATAATATATTGTATATAATAATATAAAGATATCTCCTGTATGATGGGGACATAATATATTGTATATAATAATATAAAGATATCTCCTGTATGATGGTGACATAATATATTGTATATAATAATATAAAGATATCTCCTGTATGATGGTGACATAATATATTGTATATAATAATATAAAGATATCTCCTGTATGATGGGGACATAATATATTGTATATAATAATATAATATAAAGATATCTCCTGTATGATGGGGACATAATATATTGTATATAATAATATAAAGATATCTCCTGTATGATGGGGACATAATATATTGTATATAATAATATAAAGATATCTCCTGTATGATGGGGACATAATATATTGTATATAATATAAAGATGTCACCTGTATGATGGTGACATAATATATTTTATATAATAATATAAAGATATCTCCTGTATGATGGTGACATAATATATTGTATATAATAATATTGTTACGCCGAGCGCTCCGGGTCCCCGCTCCTCCCCGGAGCGCTCGCAACATCCTCGCAATCGCAGCGCCCCGGTCAGACCTGCTGACCGGGTGCGCTGCGATACCTCTCCCAGCCGGGATGCGATTCGCGATGCGGGGGGCGCCCGCTCGCGATGCGCACCCCGGCTCCCGTACCTGACTCGCTCTCCGTCGGTCCTGTCCCGGCGCGCGCGGCCCCGCTCCCTAGGGCGCGCGCACGCCGGGTCTCTGCGATTTAAAGGGCCACTGCGCCACTGATTGGTGCAGTTGGTCTAATTAGTGTGTTCACCTGTGCACTCCCTATGTATACCTCACTTTCCCTGCACTCCCTCGCCGGATCTTGTTGCCATTGTGCCAGTGAAAGCGTTTCCTTGTGTGTTCCTAGCCTGTGTTCCAGACCTCCTGCCGTTGCCCCTGACTACGATCCTTGCTGCCTGCCCCGACCTTCTGCTACGTCCGACCTTGCTCTTGTCTACTCCCTTGTACCGCGCCTATCTTCAGCAGTCAGAGAGGTTTAGCCGTTGCTAGTGGATACGACCTGGTTACTACCGCCGCTGCAAGACCATCCCGCTTTGCGGCGGGCTCTGGTGAATACCAGTAGTAACTTAGAACCGGTCCACTAGCACGGTCCACGCCAATCCCTCTCTGGCACAGAGGATCCACCTCCTGCCAGCCGAATCGTGACAGTAGATCCGGCCATGGATCCCGCTGAAGTTCCACTGCCAGTTGTCGCCGACCTCACCACGGTGGTCGCCCAGCAGTCACAACAGATAGCGCAACAAGGCCACCAGCTGTCTCAACTGACCGTGATGCTACAGCAGCTACTACCACAGCTTCAGCAATCATCTCCTCCACCGGCTCCTGCACCTCCTCCGCAGCGAGTGGCCGCTCCTGGGATACGCTTATCCTTGCCGGATAAATTTGATGGGGACTCTAAGTTTTGCCGTGGCTTTCTTTCTCAATGTTCCCTGCACTTGGAGATGATGTCGGACCAGTTTCCTACTGAAAGGTCTAAGGTGGCTTTCGTAGTCAGCCTTCTGTCTGGAAAAGCTCTGTCATGGGCCACACCGCTCTGGGACCGCAATGACCCCGTCACTGCCTCTGTACACTCCTTCTTCTCGGAAATTCGAAGTGTCTTTGAGGAACCTGCCCGAGCCTCTTCTGCTGAGACCGCCCTGTTGAACCTGGTCCAGGGTAATTCTTCCGTTGGCGAGTACGCCGTACAATTCCGTACTCTTGCTTCTGAACTATCCTGGAATAATGAGGCCCTCTGCGCGACCTTTAAAAAAGGCCTATCCAGCAACATTAAAGATGTTCTGGCCGCACGAGAAATCCCTGCTAACCTACATGAACTCATTCATCTAGCCACTCGCATTGACATGCGTTTTTCCGAAAGGCGTCAGGAGCTCCGCCAGGATATGGACTTTGTTCGCACGAGGCGTTTTTTCTCCCCGGCTCCTCTCTCCTCTGGTCCCCTGCAATCCGTTCCTGTGCCTCCCGCCGTGGAGGCTATGCAGGTCGACCGGTCTCGCCTGACACCTCAAGAGAGGACACGACGCCGCATGGAGAATCTCTGCCTGTACTGTGCCGGTACCGAACACTTCCTGAAGGATTGTCCTATCCGTCCTCCCCGCCTGGAAAGACGTACGCTGACTCCGCACAAAGGTGAGACAGTCCTTGATGTCAACTCTGCTTCTCCACGTCTTACTGTGCCTGTGCGGATATCTGCCTCTACCTTCTCCTTCTCTACTATGGCCTTCTTGGATTCCGGATCTGCAGGAAATTTTATTTTGGCCTCTCTCATCAACAGGTTCAACATCCCGGTGACCAGTCTCGCCAGACCCCTCTACATCAATTGTGTTAACAATGAAAGATTGGACTGTACCATACGTTTCCGCACGGAGCCCCTCCTAATGTGCATCGGACCTCATCACGAAAAAATTGAGTTTTTGGTCCTCCCCAATTGCACTTCCGAAATTCTCCTCGGACTACCCTGGCTTCAACACCATTCCCCAACCCTGGATTGGTCCACTGGGGAGATCAAGAGTTGGGGTTCCTCTTGTTTCAAGGACTGCCTTAAACCGGTTTCCAGTTCTCCTTGCCGTGACCCTGTGGTTCCCCCTGTAACCGGTCTCCCTAAGGCCTATATGGACTTTGCGGATGTTTTTTGCAAAAAACAAGCTGAGACTCTACCTCCTCACAGGCCTTATGACTGTCCTATTGACCTCCTCCCGGGCACTACTCCACCCCGGGGCAGAATTTATCCTCTCTCTGCCCCAGAGACTCTTGCTATGTCTGAGTACATCCAGGAAAATTTAAAAAAGGGCTTTATCCGCAAATCCTCCTCTCCTGCCGGAGCCGGATTTTTCTTTGTGTCCAAAAAAGATGGCTCCCTACGTCCTTGCATTGACTACCGCGGTCTTAATAAAATCACGGTAAAGAACCACTACCCCCTACCTCTCATCTCTGAACTCTTTGATCGCCTCCAAGGTGCCCACATCTTTACCAAACTGGACTTAAGAGGTGCTTATAATCTCATCCGCATCAGAGAGGGGGATGAATGGAAAACGGCATTTAACACTAGAGATGGACACTTTGAGTATCTGGTCATGCCCTTTGGCCTGTGCAACGCCCCTGCCGTCTTCCAAGACTTTGTTAATGAAATTTTTCGTGATCTCTTATATTCCTGTGTTGTTGTGTATCTGGACGATATCCTGATTTTTTCTGCCAACCTAGAAGAACACCGCCAGCATGTCCGCATGGTTCTTCAGAGACTTCGTGACAATCAACTTTATGCCAAAATGGAGAAATGTCTGTTTGAATGTCAATCTCTTCCTTTCCTAGGATACTTGGTCTCTGGCCAGGGACTACAAATGGATCCAGACAAACTCTCTGCCGTCTTAGATTGGCCACGCCCCTCCGGACTCCGTGCTATCCAACGTTTTTTGGGGTTCGCCAATTATTACAGACAATTTATTCCACATTTTTCTACCATTGTGGCTCCTATCGTGGCTTTAACCAAAAAGAATGCCAATCCTAAGTCATTGCCTCCTCAAGCGGAAGACGCCTTTAAACAGCTCAAGTCTGCCTTTTCTTCGGCTCCCGTGCTCTCCAGACCTGACCCATCTAAACCCTTCCTATTGGAGGTTGATGCCTCCTCAGTAGGAGCTGGAGCGGTCCTTCTACAAAAAAATTCTTCCGGGCATGCTGTTACTTGTGGTTTTTTTTCTAGGACCTTATCTCCGGCGGAGAGGAACTACTCCATCGGGGATCGAGAGCTACTAGCCATTAAATTAGCACTTGAGGAATGGAGGCATCTGCTGGAGGGTTCAAGATTTCCAGTTATTATTTACACCGATCACAAGAACCTCTCCTATCTCCAGTCTGCCCAACGGCTGAATCCTCGCCAGGCCAGGTGGTCTCTGTTCTTTGCCCGATTTAATTTTGAAATTCACTTTCGGCCTGCCGATAAGAACATTAGGGCCGATGCTCTCTCTCGTTCCTCGGATGCCTCGGAAGTAGAGCTCTCTCCGCAACACATCTGTCACGATCCCGGCTGGTAGGAGGTGGATCCTCTGTGCCAGAGAGGGATTGGCGTGGACCGTGCTAGTGGACCAGTTCTAAGTCACTACTGGTGTTCACCAGAGCCCGCCGCAAAGCGGGATGGTCTTGCTGCGGCGGTAGTGACCAGGTCGTATCCACTAGCAACGGCTCAACCTCTCTGACTGCTGAAGATAGGCGCGGTACAAGGGAGTAGACAAAGCAAGGTCGGACGTAGCAGAAGGTCGGGGCAGGCAGCAAGAATCGTAGTCAATAAGGCAAGCAGGAGGTCAAGTACACGGTATGGATAAACACAGTAACGCTTTCACTAGGCTCAAGGCAACAAGATCCGGCAAGGGAGTGCATGGGAGGAGATCAGATATAGCCAGGGAGCAGGTGGAAGCCAATTAAGCTAATTGGGCCAGGCACCAATCATTGGTGCACTGGCCCTTTAAGTCTCAGAGAGCTGGCGCGCGTGCGCCCTAGAGAGCGGAGCCGCGCGCGCCAGCACATGACAGCAGGGGACCGGGACGGGTAAGTGACCTGGGATGCGATTCGCGAGCGGGCGCGTCCCGCTGTGCGAATCGCATCCCCGACGGCCATGACAGTGCAGCGCTCCCGGTCAGCGGGACCGACCGGGGCGCTGCGGAGAGAGAGACGCCGTAAGCGCTCCGGGGAGGAGCGGAGACCCGGAGCGCTAGGCGTAACAACATCATTCCTCCTGACTGCCTGATCTCCACTTCTCCAGCCTCCATCAGGCAAACTCCTCCAGGGAAGACCTTCGTCTCTCCACGCCAACGCCTCGGAATCCTCAAATGGGGTCACTCCTCCCATCTCGCAGGTCATGCGGGCATCAAGAAATCCGTGCAACTCATCTCTCATTTCTATTGGTGGCCGACTCTGGAGACGGATGTTGTGGATTTTGTGCGAGCCTGCACTGTCTGTGCCCGGGATAAGACTCCTCGCCAGAAGCCCGCTGGTCTTCTTCATCCTCTGCCTGTCCCCGAACAGCCTTGGTCTCTGATTGGTATGGACTTTATTACAGACTTACCCCCATCCCGTGGCAACACTGTTGTTTGGGTGGTCGTTGATCGATTCTCCAAGATGGCACATTTCATCCCTCTTCCTGGTCTTCCTTCAGCGCCTCAGTTG
The DNA here is from genome assembly GCF_029499605.1 of Hyla sarda. Lineage (NCBI taxonomy): Eukaryota > Metazoa > Chordata > Amphibia > Anura > Hylidae > Hyla > Hyla sarda. The sequence continues at coordinate 77,487 of NW_026607585.1, read as the reverse complement.
GCAAAAAAAATTTTGTACACATTTTTCGTCTTCACGGGTTGCCCACGCAGATCGTCTCGGACAGAGGCGTCCAATTCGTGTCAAAATTCTGGAGGGCTCTCTGTAAACAACTCAAGATTAAATTAAACTTTTCTTCTGCCTATCATCCTCAATCCAATGGGCAAGTAGAAAGAATTAACCAGGTCCTGGGTGATTATTTACGGCATTTTGTTTCCTCCCGCCAGGATGACTGGGCAGATCTTCTACCATGGGCCGAATTCTCGTATAACTTCAGAGTCTCTGAATCTTCCTCCAAATCCCCATTTTTCGTGGTGTACGGCCGTCACCCTCTTCCCCCCCTCCCTACTCCCTTGCCCTCTGGTTTGCCCGCTGTGGATGAAATATCTCGTGATCTTTCCACCATATGGAAAGAGACCCAAAATTCTCTCTTACAGGCTTCATCACGCATGAAGAAGTTTGCTGATAAGAAAAGAAGAGCTCCCCCCATTTTTTCTCCTGGAGACAAGGTATGGCTCTCCGCTAAATATGTCCGCTTCCGTGTCCCTAGCTACAAATTGGGACCACGCTATCTTGGTCCTTTCAAAATTTTGTGCCAGATTAATCCTGTCTCTTACAAACTTCTTCTTCCTCCTTCTCTTCGTATTCCTAATGCCTTTCACGTTTCTCTTCTTAAACCACTCATCATCAACCGTTTCTCTCCCAAACTTGTTTCTCCCACTCCTGTTTCCGGCTCCTCGGACATCTTCTCCGTAAAGGAGATCCTGGCCTCCAAGAAGGTCAGAGGGAAAACTTTTTTTTTGGTCGATTGGGAGGGTTGTGGTCCTGAAGAGAGATCCTGGGAACCTGAGGACAATATCCTAGACAAAAGTCTGCTCCTCAGGTTCTCAGGCTCTAAGAAGAGGGGGAGACCCAAGGGGGGGGTACTGTTACGCCGAGCGCTCCGGGTCCCCGCTCCTCCCCGGAGCGCTCGCTACACTCTCGTTACTGCAGCGCTCCGGTCAGATCCACTGACCCGACCCGGTGCGCTGCGATACCGCCTCCAGCCGGGATGCGATTCGCGATGCGGGTGGCGCCCGCTCGCGATGCGCACCCCGGCTCCCGTACCTGATTCGCTCTCCGTCGGTCCTGTCCCGGCGCGCGCGGCCCCGCTCCCTAGGGCGCGCGCGCGCCGGGTCTCTGCGATTTAAAGGGCCACTGCGCCGCTGATTGGCGCAAGTGGTTCTAATTAGTGTGTTCACCTGTGCACTCCCTATGTATACCTCACTTCCCCTGCACTCCCTCGCCGGATCTTGTTGCCATTGTGCCAGTGAAAGCGTTTCCTTGTGTGTTCCTAGCCTGTGTTCCAGACCTCCTGCCGTTGCCCCTGACTACGATCCTTGCTGCCTGCCCCGACCTTCTGCTATGTCCGACCTTGCTTCTGTCTACTCCCTTGTACCGCGCCTATCTTCAGCAGTCAGAGAGGTTGAGCCGTTGCTAGTGGATACGACCTGGTCACTACCGCCGCAGCAAGACCATCCCGCTTTGCAGCGGGCTCTGGTGAATACCAGTAGTGACTTAGAACCGGTCCACTAGCACGGTCCACGCCAATCCCTCTCTGGCACAGAGGATCCACCTCCTGCCAGCCGGCATCGTGACAGTGACATAATATATTGTATATAATAATATAAAGATATCTCCTGTATGATGGTGACATAATATATTGTATATAATAATATTAAGATATCTCCTGTATGATGGTGACATAATATATTGTATATAATAATATAAAGATATCTCCTGCATGATGGGGACATAATATATTGTATATAATAATATAAAGATATCTCCTGTATGATGGTGACATACTATATTGTATATAATAATATAAAGATATCTCCTGTATGATGGGGACATAATATATTTTATATAATAATATAAAGATATCTCCTGTATGATGGTGACATAATATATTGTATATAATATAATAATATAAAGATATCTCCTGTATGATGGGGACATAATATATTGTATATAATAATATAGAGATATCTCCTGTATGATGGGGACATAATATATTGTATATAATAATATAGAGATATCTCCTGTATGATGGTGACATAATATATTGTATATAATAATATAAAGATATCTCCTGTATGATGGTGACATAATATATTGTATATAATAATATAAAGATATCTCCTGTATGATGGTGACATAATATATTGTATATAATAATATAAAGATATCTCCTGTATGATGGTGACATAATATATTGTATATAATATAATAATATAAAGATATCTCCTGTATGATGGGGACATAATATATTGTATATAATAATATAGAGATATCTCCTGTATGATGGGGACATAATATATTGTATATAATAATATAGAGATATCTCCTGTATGATGGTGACATAATATATTGTATATAATAATATAAAGATATCTCCTGTATGATGGTGACATAATATATTGTATATAATAATATAAAGATATCTCCTGTATGATGGTGACATAATATATTGTATATAATAATATAAAGATATCTCCTGTATGATGGGGACATAATATATTGTATATAATATAATAATATAAAGATATCTCCTGTATGATGGGGACATAATATATTGTATATAATAATAATAATAATAATATAAAGATATCTCCTGTATGATGGTGATATAATATATTGTATATAATATAATAATATAAAGATATCTCCTGTATGATGGGGACATAATATATTGTATATAATAATATAAAGATATCTCCTGTATGATGGTGACATAATATATTGTATATAATAATATAAAGATATCTCCTGTATGATGGTGACATAATATATTGTATATAATAATATAAAGATATCTCCTGTATGATGGTGATATAATATATTGTATATAATATAATAATATAGAGATATCTCCTGTATGATGGAGACATAATATATTGTATATAATAATATAAAGATATCTCCTGTATGATGGTGACATAATATATTGTATATAATATAATAATATAAAGATATCTTGTGTATGATGGAGACATAATATATTGTATATAATAATATAAAGATATCTCCTGTATGATGGTGACATAATATATTGTATATAATATAATAATATAAAGATATCTTGTGTATGATGGAGACATAATATATTGTATATAATAATATAAAGATATCTCCTGTATGATGGGGACATAATATATTGTATATAATAATATAAAGATATCTCCTTTATGATGGTGACATAATATATTGTATATAATAACATAAAGATATCTCCTGTATGAATGGGACATAATATATTGTATATAATAATATAAAGATATCTCCTGTATGATGGGGACATAATATATTGTATATAATAATATAACGATATCTCCTGTATGATGGTGACATAATATATTGTATATAATAATATAAAGATATCTCCTGTATGATGGTGACATAATATATTGTATATAATAATATAAAGATATCTCCTGTACGATGGTGACATAATATATTGTATATAATATAATAATATAAAGATATCTCCCGTATGATGGTGACATAATATATTGTATATAATAATATAAAGATATCTCCTGTATGATGGTGACATAATATATTGTATATAATAATATAAAGATATCTCCTGTATGATGGTGACATAATATATTGTATATAATAATATAAAGATATCTCCTGTATGATGGTGACATAATATATTGTATATAATAATATAAAGATATCTCCTGTATGATGGTGACATAATATATTGTATATAATAATATAAAGATATCTCCTGTATGATGGGGACATAATATATTGTATATAATAATATAAAGATATCTCCTGTATGATGGTGACATCATATATTGTATATAATAATATTAAGATATCTCCTGTATGATGGTGACATAATATATGTTACGCCTAGCGCTCCGGGCCCCCGCTCCTCCCCGGAGCGCTCACGGCGTCTTTCTCCCTGCAGCTCCCCGGTCAGTCCCGCTGACCGGGAGCGCTGCTCTGTCATGGCCGTTGGGGATGCGATTCGCACAGCGGGACGCGCCCGCTCGCGAATCGCATCCCAGGTCACTTACCCGTTCCCGTCCCCTGCTGTCATGTGCTGGCGCGCGCGGCTCCGCTCTCTAGGGCGCGCGCGCGCCAGCTCCCTGAGACTTAAAGGGCCAGTGCACCAATGATTGGTGCCTGGCCCAATTAGCTTAATTGGCTTCCACCTGGTCCCTGACTATATCTAACCTCCTCCCATGCACTTCCTTGCCGGATCTTGTTGCCCTTGTGCCTAGTGAAAGCGTTTTGTGTGTTTAAAGCCTGTGTACCAGAACTTCTGCTATCTCCCCTGACTACGAACCTTGCCGCCTGCCCCCGACCTTCTGCTACGTCCGACTTTGCTTCTGCCTACTCCCTTGTACCTCGCCTATCTTCAGCAGTCAGAGAGGTGAGCCGTTGCTAGTGGATACGACCTGGTCACTACCGCCGCAGCAAGACCATCCCGCTTTGCGGCGGGCTCTGGTGAAAACCTGTAGTGGCTTAGAACCGGTCCACTAGCGCGGTCCTCGCCATCCCTCTCTGGCACAGAGGATCCACTACCTGCCAGCCGGCATCGTGACAGTAGATCCGGCCATGGATCCCGCTGAAGTTCCTCTGCCAGTTGTCGCTGACCTCCCTACGCTGGTCGCCCAGCAAGCCCGACAGATTGCCCAACAAGATCACCAGCTGTCGTACTTGACCACCATGACACAGCAACTCCAGTCACAACTACAGCAAGTACAGTCACAGCTACAGCAGCAACAACCATCTCCTCCGCCAGCTCCTGCACCCCTTCCGCAGCGAGTGGCCACTCCTAGCCTCCGCCTGTCCTTGCCGGACAAATTTAATGGGGACTCTAAGTTTTGCCGTGGCTTTCTTTCGCAATGTTCCCTGCACTTGGAGATGATGTCGGACCAGTTTCCTACTGAAAGGTCTAAGGTGGCTTTCGTAGTCAGCCTTCTGTCTGGAAAAGCCCTGTCATGGGCCACACCGCTCTGGGACCGCAATGACCCCGTCACTGCCTCTGTACACTCCTTCTTCTCGGAAATTCGAAGTGTCTTTGAGGAACCTGCCCGAGCCTCTTCTGCTGAGACTGCCCTGCTGAACCTGGTCCAGGGTAATTCTTCCGTTGGCGAGTACGCCATACAATTCCGTACTCTTGCTTCTGAACTATCCTGGAATAATGAGGCTCTCTGCGCGACCTTTAAAAAAGGCCTATCCAGCAACATTAAAGATGTTCTGGCCGCACGAGAGACTCCTGCTAACCTGCATGAACTCATTCATCTAGCCACTCGCATTGACATGCGTTTTTCTGAGAGGCATCAAGAGCTCCGCCAGGAAAAAGACTTAGATCTCTGGACACCTCTCCCACAGTCTCCACTGCAATCTGCGCCTAGGCCTCCCGCCGAGGAGGCCATGCAAGTGGATCGGTCTCGCCTGACCCTGGAAGAGAGGAATCGCCGTAAGGAAGAGAATCTTTGTCTGTACTGTGCCAGTACTGAACATTTTTTGGTGGATTGCCCAATCCGTCCTCCACGTCTGGGAAACGCACGCTCGCACCCAGCTCTCGTGGGTGTGGCGTCTCTTGATGCTAAGTCGGCTTCTCCACGTCTCACGGTGCCTGTTCGGATTTCTACTTCAGCCAGCTCTCCCCTCTCAGCCGTGGCCTGCCTGGACTCTGGAGCTTCTGGGAATTTTATTCGGGAGTCCTTAGTGAATAAACTCCGCATTCCGGTGACCCGTCTTGTCAAGCCACTCCACATTTCCGCGGTCAACGGAGCCAGGTTGGATTGCACCGTGCGTTACCGCACGGAGCCCCTCCTAATGTGCATCGGACCTCATCACGAGGAAATTGTATTTTTTGTCCTTCCTAATTGCACTTCTGAAGTTCTCCTTGGACTACCCTGGCTTCAACACCATTCCCCAACCCTGGATTGGTCCACTGGGGAGATCAAGAGTTGGGGTCCCTCTTGTTCCAAGGACTGCCTTCAACCGGTTCCCAGTACTCCCTGCCGTGACCCTGTGGTTCCTCCTGTATCCGGTCCCCCTAAGGTCATTAAGGACTCTGCCTGCCACAGGAAATGCCTCTCCCCCCCTCCCAGTCCCATCAGGCAAGCCTCTGTGTCCCCTCATGGCCCTCGTCCTGGTGTCACACTGCCCCGTGCCAGGTCTCGCCCTCTGCCCTCTCTCCCCATTCCTACTCCTGCTGTTCTGCCTGCCGTTGAGGAATCCCTCCATCCTTTCCCGGTGTCCTCATCCCAGGGGAGGCAGTTACCGGACAAAGAGAAGGGGAGACCTAAGGGGGGGGGTACTGTTACGCCTAGCGCTCCGGACCCCCGCTCCTCCCCGGAGCGCTCACGGCGTCTTTCTCCCTGCAGCTCCCCGGTCAGTCCCGCTGACCGGGAGCGCTGCTCTGTCATGGCCGTTGGGGATGCGATTCGCACAGCGGGACGCGCCCGCTCGCGAATCGCATCCCAGGTCACTTACCCGCTCCCGTCCCCTGCTGTCATGTGCTGGCGCGCGCGGCTCCGCTCTCTAGGGCGCGCGCGCGCCAGCTCCCTGAGACTTAAAGGGCCAGTGCACCAATGATTGGTGCCTGGCCCAATTAGCTTAATTGGCTTCCACCTGGTCCCTGACTATATCTAACCTCCTCCCATGCACTTCCTTGCCGGATCTTGTTGCCCTTGTGCCTAGTGAAAGCGTTTTGTGTGTTTAAAGCCTGTGTACCAGAACTTCTGCTATCTCCCCTGACTACGAACCTTGCCGCCTGCCCCCGACCTTCTGCTACGTCCGACTTTGCTTCTGCCTACTCCCTTGTACCTCGCCTATCTTCAGCAGTCAGAGAGGTGAGCCGTTGCTAGTGGATACGACCTGGTCACTACCGCCGCAGCAAGACCATCCCGCTTTGCGGCGGGCTCTGGTGAAAACCTGTAGTGGCTTAGAACCGGTCCACTAGCGCGGTCCTCGCCATCCCTCTCTGGCACAGAGGATCCACTACCTGCCAGCCGGCATCGTGACAATATATTGTATATAATAATATAAAGATATCTCCTGTATGATGGTGACATAATATATTGTACATAATAATATAAAGATATCTCCTGTATGATGGTGACATAATATATTGGATATAAAATATAAAGATATCTCCTTTATGATGGTGACATAATATATTGTATATAATAATATAAAGATATCTCATGTATGATGGAAATATAATATATTGTATATAATAATATAAAGATATCTCCTGTATGATGGTGACATAATATATTGTATATAATAATATAAAGATATCTCCTGTATGATGGTGACATAATATATTGTATATAATATAATAATATAAAGATATCTCCTGTATGATGGGGACATAATATATTGTATATAATAATATAGAGATATCTCCTGTATGATGGGGACATAATATATTGTATATAATAATATAGAGATATCTCCTGTATGATGGTGACATAATATATTGTATATAATAATATAAAGATATCTCCTGTATGATGGTGACATAATATATTGTATATAATAATATAAAGATATCTCCTGTATGATGGGGACATAATATATTGTATATAATATAATAATATAAAGATATCTCCTGTATGATGGTGACATAATATATTGTATATAATATAATAATATAAAGATATCTTGTGTATGATGGAGACATAATATATTGTATATAATAATATAAAGATATCTCCTGTATGATGGTGACATAATATATTGTATATAATAATATAAAGATATCTCCTTTATGATGGTGACATAATATATTGTATATAATAACATAAAGATATCTCCTGTATGAATGGGACATAATATATTGTATATAATATAATAATATAAAGATATCTCCTGTATGATGGTGACATAATATATTGTATATAATAATATAAAGATATCTCCCGTATGATGGTGACATAATATATTGTATATAATAAAATAAAGATATCTCCTGTATGATGGGGACATAATATATTGTATATAATATAATAATATAAAGATATCTCCTGTATGATGGTGACATAATATATTGTATATAATAATATAAAGATATCTCCCGTATGATGGTGACATAATATATTGTATATAATAATATAAAGATATCTCCTGTATGATGGTGACATAATATATTGTATATAATAATATAAAGATATCTCCTGTATGATGGTGACATAATATATTGTATATAATAATATAAAGATATCTCCTGTATGATGGTGACATAATATATTGTATATAATATAATAATATAAAGATATCTCCTGTATGATGGGGACATAATATATTGTATATAATAATATAAAGATATCTCCTGTATGATGGGGACATAATATATTGTATATAATAATATAAAGATATCTCCTGTATGATGGGGACATAATATATTGTATATAATATAAAGATATCTCCTGTATGATGGTGACATAATATATTGTATATAATAATATAAAGATATCTCCTGTATGAGGGTGACATAATATATTGTATATAATAATATAAAGATATCTCCTGTATGATGGGGACATAATATATTGTATATAATATAAAGATGTCTCCTGTATGATGGTGACATAATATATTGTATATAATAATATAAAGATATCTCCTGTATGATGGAGACATAATATATTGTATATAATATAATAATATAAAGATATCTTCTGTATGATGATGACATAATATATTGTATATAATAATATAAAGATATCTCCTGTATGATGGTGACATAATATATTGTATATAATAATATAAAGATATCTCCTGTATGATGGGGACATAATATATTGTATATAATAATATAAAGATATCTCCTGTATGATGGTGACATAATATATTGTATATAATAATATAAAGATATCTCCTGTATGATGGTGACATAATATATTGTATATAATAATATAAAGATATCTCCTGTATGATGGTGACATAATATACTGTATATAATAATATAAAGATATCTCCTGTATGATGGAAATATAATATATTGTATATAATAATATAAAGATATCTCCTGTATGATGGTGACATAATATATTGTATATAATAATATAAAGATATCTCCTGTATGATGGAAATATAATATATTGTATATAATAATATAAAGATATCTCCTGTATGATGGTGACATAATATATTGTATATAATAATATAAAGATATCTCCTGTATGATGGTGACATAATATATTGTATATAATAATATAAAGATATCTCCTGTATGATGGAAATATAATATATTGTATATAATAATATAAAGATATCTCCTGTATGATGGTGACATAATATATTGTATATAATATAATAATAGAAAGATATCTCCTGTATGATGGGGACATAATATATTGTATATAATAATATAAAGATATCTCCTGTATGATGGTGACATAATATATTGTATATAATAATATAAAGATATCTCCTGTATGATGGTGACATAATATATTGTATATAATATAATAATATAAAGATATCTCCTGTATGATGGTGACATAATATATTGTATATAATAATATAAAGATATTTCCTGTATGATGGTGACATAATATATTGTATATAATAATATAAAGATATCTCCTGTATGATGGTGACATAATATATTGTATATAATAATATAAAGATATCTCCTGTATGATGGTGACATAATATATTGTATATAATAATATAAAGATATCTCCTGTATGATGGGGACATAATATATTGTATATAATAATATAAAGATATCTCCTGTATGATGCAAACATAAAGTGGACATATTGTATATGTGAATCCAAAAAAAAAAAATATTTGGAATATCCATTTTCCTTACAAGCAGAGAGCACTGTGGTCAGACAGAAAAGAACTACACAACTTGCTTTGCAGCATACAGCAGCTGATACGTACTGGAAGGATTAAGATTTTTTAATAGAAGTAATATACAAATCTGTTTCTGGCACCAGTTTCCAGTGGAGTACCCCTTTAAGTGCCCCCTCGCTGTAGGACAATAAATACCCATAGAAGGCGAATCGTCTCCATTCAATGATAAAGATGATTTTCCAATATCCGTGAACGCTGTTCCTCCATTCTACAGAAATATTCAGGTCCCAGATCAATGGATTGAGAATTGCGATAATTCCTATAAATAACCTGTTTTCACACCAAATTGGGAGGAGCCAAATACGTAAAGTCATTTTGGGGCATTAATGTCTTAATTGACATTTTTTTTCATCATTCCATATTTTTGCTTTTTTTTCCATATTCCCTTTTAACTTTTTGCTGTTTAACTCTTTGTATTGTCCAATATCCAATCCATACGTCAGCCCCAGGTCTTTATCTCCCAATGGTAATAACTGATTTTGCCAAATTTATCACTAAGGACGACCCGGCCTAGTACCTAATAAACCCCTCCCATAGACTTGCATTGTCTAGTACCTAATAAACCCCTCCCATAGACTTGCATTGTCTAGTACCTAATAAACCCCTCCCATAGACTTGCATTGCCTAGTACCTAATAAACCCCTCCCATAGACTTGCATTGCCTAGTACCTAATAAACCCCTCCCATAGACTTGCATTGCCTAGTACCTAATAAACCCCTCCCATAGACTTGCATTGCCTAGTACCTAATAAACCCCTCCCATAGACTTGCATTGCCTAGTACCTAATAAACCCCTCCCATAGACTTGCATTGTCTAGTACTTAATAAACCCCTCCCATAGACTTGCATTGTCTAGTACCTAATAAACCCCTCCCATAGACTTGCATTGTCTAGTACCTAATAAACCCCTCCCATAGACTTGCATTGTCTAGTACCTAATAAACCCCTCCCATAGACTTGCATTGTCTAGTACCTAATAAACCCCTCCCATAGACTTGCATTGTCTAGTACCTAATAAACCCATCCCATAGACTTGCATTGTCTAGTACCTAATAAACCCCTCCCATAGACTTGCATTGTCTAGTACCTAATAAACCCCTCCCATGGACTTGCATTGTCTAGTACCTAATAAACCCCTCCCATAGACTTGCATTGCCTAGTACCTAATAAACCCCTCCCATAGACTTGCATTGCCTAGTACCTAATAAACCCCTCCCATAGACTTGCATTGCCTAGTACCTAATAAACCCCTCCCATAGACTTGCATAGCCTAGTACCTAATAAACCTCTCCCATAGACATGCATTGCCTAGTACATAATAAACACCTCCCATAGACTTGCATTGCCTAGTACCTAATAAACCCCTCCCATAGACTTGCATTGTCTAGTACTTAATAAACCCCTCCCATAGACTTGCATTGTCTAGTACCTAATAAACCCCTCCCATAGACTTGCATTGTCTAGTACGTAATAAACCCCTCCCATAGACTTGCATTGTCTAGTACCTAATAAACCCCTCCCATAGACTTGCATTGTCTAGTACCTAATAAACCCCTCCCATAGACTTGCATTGTCTAGTACCTAATAAACCCCTCCCATAGACTTGCATTGTCTAGTACCTAATAAACCCCTCCCATAGACTTGCATTGTCTAGTACCTAATAAACCTCTCCCATGGACTTGCATTGTCTAGTACCTAATAAACCCCTCCCATGGACTTGCATTGCCTAGTACCTAATAAACCCCTCCCATAGACTTGCATTGCCTAGTACCTAATAAACCCCTCCCATAGACTTGCATTGTCTAGTACCTAATAAACCCCTCCCATAGACTTGCATTGTCTAGTACCTAATAAACCCCTCCCATAGACTTGCATTGCCTAGTACCTAATAAACCCCTCCCATAGACTTGCATTGCCTAGTACCTAATAAACCCCTCCCATAGACTTGCATTGCCTAGTACCTAATAAACCCCTCCCATAGACTTGCATTGCCTAGTACCTAATAAACCCCTCCCATAGACTTGCATTGCCTAGTACCTAATAAACCCCTCCCATAGACTTGCATAGCCTAGTACCTAATAAACCCCTCCCATAGACTTGCATTGCCTAGTACATAATAAACCCCTCCCATAGACTTGCATTGCCTAGTACCTAATAAACCCCTCCCATAGACTTGCATTGCCTAGTACCTAATAAACCCCTCCCATAGACTTGCATTGCCTAGTACTTAATAAACCCCTCCCATAGACTTGCATTGTCTAGTACCTAATAAACCCCTCCCATAGACTTGCATTGTCTAGTACCTAATAAACCCCTCCCATAGACTTGCATTGTCTAGTACCTAATAAACCCCTCCCATAGACTTGCATTGTCTAGTACCTAATAAACCCCTCCCATAGACTTGCATTGTCTAGTACCTAATAAACCCATCCCAAAGACTTGCATTGTCTAGTACCTAATAAACCCCTCCCATAGACTTGCACTGCCTAGTACCTAATAAACCCCACCCATAGACTTGCACTGCCTAGTACCTAATAAACCCCTCCCATAGACTTGCACTGCCTAGTACCTAATAAACCCCTCCCATAGACTTGCACTGCCTAGTACCTAATACACCCCTCCCATAGACTTGCATTGTCTAGTACTTAATAAACCCCTCCCATAGACTTGCATTGTCTAGTACCTAATAAACCCCTCCCATAGACTTGCATTGTCTAGTACCTAATAAACCCCTCCCATAGACTTGCATTGCCTAGTACCTAATAAACCCCTCCCATAGACTTGCATTGCCTTGTACCTAATAAACCCCTCCCATACACTTGCATTGCCTAGTACTTAATAAACCCCTCCCATAGACTTGCATTGCCTAGTACCTAATAAACCCCTCCCATAGACTTGCATTGTCTAGTCACTAATAAACCCCTCCCATAGACTTGCATTGCCTAGTACTTAATAAACCCCTCCCATAGACTTGCATTGCCTAGTACCTAATAAACCCCTCCCATAGACTTGCATTGTCTAGTACCTAATAAACCCCTACCATAGACTTGCACTGCCTAGTACCTAATAAAGCCCTCCCATAGACTTGCACTGCCTAGTACCTAATAAACCCCTCCCATAGACTTGCATTGCCTAGAACCTAATAAACCCCTCCCATAGACTTGCATTGTCTAGTACCTAATAAACCCCTCCCATAGACTTGCATTGTCTAGTACTTAATAAACCCCTCCCATAGACTTGCATTGCCTAGTACCTAATAAAGCCCTCCCATAGACTTGCATTGCCTAGTACCTAATAAACCCCTCCCATAGACTTGCATAGCCTAGTACCTAATAAACCCCTCCCATAGACTTGCATTGCCTAGTACCTAATAAACCCCTCCCATAGACTTGCATTGTCTAGTACTTAATAAACCCCTCCCATAGACTTGCATTGCCTAGTACCTAATAAACCCCTCCCATAGACTTGCATTGCCTAGTACCTAATAAAGCCCTCCCAAAGACTTGCATTGCCTAGTACCTAATAAACCCCTCCCATACACTTGCATTGCCTAGTACTTAATAAACCCCTCCCATAGACTTGCATTACCTAGTACCTAATAAACCCCTCCCATAGACTTGCATTGCCTAGTACCTAATAAACCCCTCCCATAGACTTGCATTGTCTAGTCACTAATAAACCCCTCCCATAGACTTGCATTGCCTAGTACTTAATAAACCCCTCCCATAGACTTGCATTGTCTAGTACCTAATAAATCCCTCCCATAGACTTGCATTGTCTAGTACCTAATAAACCCCTCCCATAGACCTGCACTGCCTAGTACCTAATAAAGCCCTCAAATAGACTTGCATTGCCTAGTACCTAATAAACCCCTCCCATAGACTTGCATTGTCTAGTACCTAATAAACCCCTCCTATAGACTTGCATTGTCTAGTACTTAATAAACCCCTCCCATAGACTTGCATTGCCTACTACCTAATAAACCCCTCCCATAGACTTGCATTGTCTAGTACCTAATAAACCCCTCCCATAGACTTGCATTGTCTAGTACCTAATAAACCCCTCCCATAGACTTGCATTGTCTAGTACCTAATAAACCCATCCCATAGACTTGCATTGTCTAGTACCTAATAAACCCCTCCCATAGACTTGCATTGTCTAGTACCTAATAAACCCCTCCCATGGACTTGCATTGTCTAGTACCTAATAAACCCCTCCCATAGACTTGCATTGCCTAGTACCTAATAAACCCCTCCCATAGACTTGCATTGCCTAGTACCTAATAAACCCCTCCCATAGACTTTCATTGCCTAGTACCTAATAAACCCCTCCCATAGACTTGCATTGCCTAGTACCTAATAAACCCCTCCCATAGACTTGCACTGCCTAGTACCTAATAAACCCCTCCCATAGACTTGCATTGCCTAGTACCTAATAAACCCCTCCCATAGACTTGCATTGTCTAGTACCTAATAAACCCCTCCCATAGACTTGCATTGTCTAGTACCTAATAAACCCCTCCCATAGACTTGCATTGCCTAGTACCTAATAAACCCCTCCCATAGACTTGCATTGCCTAGTACCTAAGAAACCCCTCCCATAGACTTGCATTGCCTAGTACCTAATAAACCCCTCCCATAGACTTGCATTGCCTAGTACCTAATAAACCCCTCCCATAGACTTGCATTGTCTAGTACCTAATAAACCCCTCCCATAGACTTGCATTGCCTAGTACCTAATAAACCCCTCCCATAGACTTGCATTGCCTAGTACCTAATAAACCCCTCCCATAGACTTGCATTGCCTTGTACCTAATAAACCCCTCCCATACACTTGCATTGCCTAGTACTTAATAAACCCCTCCCATAGACTTGCATTGCCTAGTACCTAATAAACCCCTCCCATAGACTTGCATTGCCTAGTACCTAATAAACCCCTCCCATAGACTTGCATTGTCTAGTCACTAATAAACCCCTCCCATAGACTTGCATTGCCTAGTACCTAATAAACCCCTCCCATAGACTTGCATAGCCTAGTACATAATAAACCCCTCCCATAGACTTGCATTGCCTAGTACCTAATAAACCCCTCCCATAGACTTGCATTGCCTAGTACCTAATAAACCCCTCCCATAGACTTGCATTGCCTAGTACCTAATAAACCCCTCCCATAGACTTGCATTGTCTAGTACTTAAGAAACCCCTCCCATAGACTTGCATTGTCTAGTACCTAATAAACCCCTCCCATAGACTTGCATTGTCTAGTACCTAATAAACCCCTCCCATAGACTTGCATTGTCTAGTACTTAATAAACCCCTCCCATAGACTTGCATTGCCTAGTACCTAATAAACCCCTCCCATAGACTTGCATTGCCTAGTACCTAATAAACCCCTCCCATAGACTTGCATTGAGGGGGCGTGGCATGACGTGGAACCCCTTAAGCCCTCACCCACCATTTGGAACACTGATCAGTGGAGTACCCCTTTAACAATTCATGTCCATTGTCCCGGCCCATGAATCTTTCCTCAGGGACATGTCAGGGTATCCTCTAGGGATCGGTTCACCAGTCTGACTATCCTACATAATCCGGTCACTATTGATTAAATATTTGGAGAATTAAATGTTCTTCATATGATTAGGATGTGAGCTCTGAAAGTGGAGCAGAGTGTTCATCACAGTACTCCTAGGATAGACAGCATTACCATAGACGGCAGTGCTCTTACCATAGACAGCAGTGCTCTTACCATAGACGGCAGTTCTCTTACCATAAACGGCAGTGCTCTCACCATAGATGGCAGTATTCTCACCACAGACGGCAGTTCTCTTACCATAGACGACAGTTCTCTTACCATAGACTACAGTTCTCTTACTATAGACGGCAGTGCTCTTACCATAGACGGCAGTTCTCTTACCATAGACGACAGTTCTCTTACCATAGACAGCAGTGCTCTTACCATAGACGGCAGTTCTCTTACCATAGACGGCAGTTCTCTTACCATAGACGGCAGTGCTCTCACCATAGATGGCAGTATTCTCACCACAGACGGCAGTTCTCTTACCATAGACGACAGTTCTCTTACCATAGACTACAGTTCTCTTACTATAGACGGCAGTGCTCTCACCATAGATGGCAGTATTCTCACCACAGACGGCAGTTCTCTTACCATAGACGACAGTTCTCTTACCATAGACTACAGTTCTCTTACTATAGACGGCAGTTCTCTTACCATAGACGACAGTTCTCTTACCATAGACGACAGTTCTCTTACCATAGACGACAGTTCTCTCACTATAGACGACAGTTCTCTTACCATAGACGGCAGTGCTCTCACCATAGACGACAGTTCTCTTACCATAGACGGCAGTGCTCTCACCACAGACGGCAGTTCTCTTACCATAGACGACAGTTCCCTTACCATAGACGACAGTTACATAGTTACATAGTTACATAGTTAGTATGGTTGAAAAAAGACATACGTCCATCAAGTCCAACCAGGGGATTGAAGGGAAAGATGTAAGGGGATAAGGGAAAGGGATGTAGTTTTATAATTCTGCATAAGCATTAATGTTATTTTGTTCCAGGAATGTATCTAGTCCTGCTTTAAAGCTGTTAATTGTTCCTGCTGTGACCAGTTCCTGAGGTAGACCGTTCCATAAATTCACAGTCCTCACGGTAAAGAAGGCGTGCCGCCCCTTTAGACTAAACCTTTTCTTCTCCAGACGGAGGGAGTGCCCCCTCGTCCTTTGGGGGGGTTTAACCTGGAACAGTTTTTCTCCATATTTTTTGTATGGGCCATTTATATACTTATATACGTTTATCATATCCCCCCTTAAACGTCTCTTCTCAAGACTAAACAATTGTAACTCCTTTAATCGCTCCTCATAGCTAAGATGTTCCATGCCCCATATTAGTTTAGTCGCGCGTCTCTGCACCCTTTCCAACTCCGCAGTGTCCCTTTTATGAACAGGCGACCAAAACTGAACAGCATATTCCAGGTGAGGCCGTACCAATGCTTTATAAAGGGGGAGTATTATACACTATAGACTGTACCAATGCTTTATAAAGGGGGAGTATTATACACTATAGACTGTACCAATGCTTTATAAAGGGGGAGTATTATGTCCCTGCCCCTCGAGTCCATGCCTCTTTTTATACATGACAATATCCTGCCGGCTTTGGAAGCAGCAGCCTGACATTGTGCTATT
Organism: Hyla sarda; assembly: GCF_029499605.1. Classification (NCBI taxonomy): domain Eukaryota; kingdom Metazoa; phylum Chordata; class Amphibia; order Anura; family Hylidae; genus Hyla; species Hyla sarda. The sequence continues at coordinate 60,386 of NW_026607585.1, read as the reverse complement.
CTGTAGTCTGTGATCTACAAGTCCCCCAGATCCTTCTCTACCAGTGACTCTGCCAGTTTAATCCCCCCTAAGACATACGACGCATGCAGGTTATTAGTGCCCAGATGCATAACTTTACATTTATCCACCTCATTTGCCAAGTGGAGGCCCAGACACTTAGTCTATCCAAGTCATCTTGTAACTTATACACATCCTCTATAGACTGTACCCCCCTCTATATACACAGCCCCCTCTATATACACATCCTCTATAGACTGTACTGTGCTACAAAGCTTGGTGTCATCTGCAAAGATAGAAACAGAGCTGTTATTACCATCCTCTATATACACAGCCCCCCTCTATATACACAGCCCCCCTCTATATACACAGCCCCCCCTCTATATACACAGCCCCCCCTCTATATACACAGCCCCCCCTCTATATACAGAGCTGTTAATACCATCCTCTATATCATTGATAAATAAATTAAACAACAGCGGGCCCAGTACTGAACCTTGGGGTCACCACTAATAACCGGGGACCAATCAGAGTACGAATCATTTACCACCACTCTCTGGGTACGATCTATGAGCCAGTGTTCAATCCAGTTACAAACTAAAGTTTCCAAGCCCAAGGACCTTAACTTACCTGTCAGATGTCTGTGAGGGACAGTATCAAATGCTTTGGCAAAATCCAGAAACACTATATCCACAGCCCCCCTCTATATACACAGCCATTCCTCTGTATACACAGCCCCCCCCCCCCCCCACTCTATATCCACAGCCATTCCTCTGTCAAGGCTTCTACTCACCTCTTCATAAAAGCAGATTAGATTGGTGACACCTTCTATCCTTAGTAAACCCATGCTGGCTATCACTTATAATACTATTATCCCCTATGTATTCCTGTATGTAATCCCTTATAAGTCCTTCAAACAATTTACCCACAATGCACGTTAGACTTACCGGTCTATAATTGCCTGGCGAAGACCTAGAGCCCTTCTTGAAGATTGGTACCACATTAGCCTTGCGCCAGTCCCTTGGCACAATACCAGACACCAGAGAATCTCTAAATATCATGAACAAGGGTACAGATATTACTGAACTTACCTCTCTAAGAACTCTTGGGTGTAGTCCATCCGGCCCTGGAGATTTGCTTACATTTACTTTACTTAACTTACCTTGTACCATCTCTACATTAAGCCAGTTCAATACATTATATGATGTGTTACCAGCACTGACCTGTACATGATGTGTTACCAGCACTGACCTGGCCAATGTCAGCTCCTTCCATAGTGTATACAGAACTAAAGAACCCATTCAGTAGCTCCGCCTTCTCTTGATCGCCCGTGACAACCTCCCCATTATCATTATTAAGGGGTCCTACATGCTCTGTCCTTGGTTTTTTTGTATTTATATATCTAAAAAAATATTTAGGATTAGTTTTGCTTTCTTTGGCCACCTGTCTCTCGTTTAGAATTTTTGCTGTTTTTATTACATTTTTACAGATTTTATTAAGCTCTTTGTACTGTATAAATGTTATCGCTGACCCATCAGATTTGTATTTTTTGAAGGCTATTTTTTTGTTGTTTATTGCTCTTTTAACCTCATTTGTCAGCCATGTAGGATTTAGTTTTAATCGTTTATATTTGTTCCCCTTTGGTATATATTTAGCTGTATAGTTATTTAGAGTTGATTTAAAGATGTCCCATTTACCTTCTGTATCAGTATTTGAGAACACCTCCCCCCAGTCTATGTCCTGTAGTGCAGCCCTCAGCCCAGGGAAATTTGCCTTTTTAAAGTTATATGTTTTTGCTTTCCCCATCTGTCTTTGTTTTCTACATTTTAAGTGAAAAGTAACTATATTGTGGTCGCTATTCCCAAGGTTTTCCCGCACAGTTACATTACCAACCAGCTCTGCGTTGTTGGAAATGATCAGATCCAACAAGGCATCACTTCTTGTTGGGTCCTCCACAAACTGGCCCATAAAATTATCCTGCAATAAATTTAGGAATTTTCTCCCCTTTATAGTTTTAGCCAACCCCCGGCCCCAATCTATATCTGGATAGTTATAATCTCCCATTATTACCACTGTACCTGCCCGGGCGGCCCTCTCTATTTGTTTATACAGCCGACCTTCTATCTCTTCAGTGATATTAGGGGGTCTGTAAATTACACCAAATATTATTTTTTCAGTATTTCCCTCCTTTTGTAATTCTACCCACAGTTCTCTTACCATAGACGACAGTTCTCTTACCATAGACGGCAGTTCCCTTACCATAGACGACAGTTCTCTTACCATAGACGGCAGTTCTCTTACCATAGACGACAGTTCTCTTACCATAGATGGCAGTTCTCTCACTATAGACGACAGTTCTCTCACTAAAGACGACAGTTCTCTTATCATAGACGGCAGTTCTCTTACCATAGACGACAGTTCTCTTACCATAGACGTCAGTGCTCTTACTATAGACGGCAGTTCTCTTACCATAGACGACAGTTCTCTTACTATAGACGGCAGTTCTCTCACCATAGACGACAGTTCTCTCACCATAGACGACAGTTCTCTTACCATAGACGACAGTTCTCTCACTATAGACGGCAGTTCTCTTACCATAGATGGCAGTATTCTCACCACAGACGGCAGTTCTCTTACCATAGACGGCAGTTCTCTTACCATAGACGGCAGTGCTCTTACCATAGACGACAGTTCTCTTACTATAGACAGCATTAATCTTACTATAGACGGCAGTTCTCTTACTATAGACGACAGTTCTCTTACCATAGACGACAGTTCTCTTACCATAGACGGCAGTTCTCTTACCATAGACGGCAGTTCTCTTACCATAGACGGCAGTTCTCTTACTATAGACGACAGTTCTCTTACTATAGACGACAGTGCTCTTACCATAGACGGCAGTTCTCTTACCATAGACGACAGTTCTCTTACCATAGATGGCAGTTCTCTTACCATAGATGGCAGTTCTCTTACCATAGATGGCAGTTCTCTTACCATAGACGGCAGTTCTCTTACTATAGATGGCAGTTCTCTTACCATAGACGACAGTTCTCTTACCATAGATGGCAGTTCTCTTACCATAGACGGCAGTTCTCTTACTATAGACGACAGTTCTCTTACGATAGAAGACAGTGTTCTCGCCATAGACGACAGTTCTCTTACTATAGACGGCAGTTCTCTTACCATAGACAGCAATGCTCTTACCATAGACGACAGTTCTCTTACTATAGACAGCATTAATCTTACTATAGACGGCAGTTCTCTTACCATAGACGACAGTTCTCTTACCATAGACGACAGTTCTCTTACTATAGACGACAGTTCTCTTACCATAGACGGCAGTTCTCTTACCATAGACAGCAATGCTCTTACCATAGACGACAGTTCTCTTACTATAGACAGCATTAATCTTACTATAGACAGCAGTTCTCTTACTATAGACGACAGATCTCTTACTATAGACGACAGATCTCTTACTATAGACGGCAGTTCTGTTACTATAGACGGCAGTTCTCTTACCATAGACGACAGTTCTCTTACTATAGACGGCAGTTCTCTTACTATAGACGACAGTTCTCTTACCATAGACGACAGTGCTCTCGCCATAGACGACAGTTCTCTTACTATAGACGGCAGTTCTCTTACCATAGACAGCAATGCTCTTACCATAGACGACAGTTCTCTTACCATACACAGCATTAATCTTACTATAGACGGCAGTTCTCTTACTATAGACGACAGATCTCTTACTATAGACGGCAGTTCTGTTACTATAGACGGCAGTTCTCTTACCATAGACGACAGTTCTCTTACTATAGACGGCAGTTCTCTTACTATAGACGACAGTTCTCTTACCATAGACGACAGTTCTCTTACTATAGACGGCAGTTCTCTTACCATAGACGACAGTTCTCTTACCATAGACGGCAGTGCTCTTACCATAGACGACAGTTCTCTTACCATAGACGGCAGTGCTCTTACCATAGACGAGTTCTCTTACTATAGACGGCAGTTCTCTTACTATAGACGGCAGTTCTCTCACTATAGACGACAGTTCTCTCACTATAGACTACAGTTCTCTCACTATAGACGACAGTTCTCTCACTATAGACGACAGTTCTCTCACTATAGACGACAGTTCTCTCACTATAGACAACAGTTCTCACTACAGACGGCAGTTCTCTCACTATAGACGACAGTTCTCTCACTATAGACGACAGTTCTCACTATAGACGGCAGTTCTCTTACTATAGACGACAGTGCTCTCATCATAGACGGCAGTTCTCTTACCATAGACGGCAGTTCTCTTACCATAGACGGCAGTTCTCTTACTATAGACGACAGTTCTCTTACTATAGACGACAGTTCTCTCATCATAGACGACAGTTCTCTTACCATAGACGGCAGTTCTCTTACCATAGACGACAGTTCTCTTACCATAGATGGCAGTTCTCTTACCATAGATGGCAGTTCTCTTACCATAGACGGCAGTTCTCTTACTATAGATGGCAGTTCTCTTACCATAGACGGCAGTTCTCTTACCATAGACGACAGTTCTCTTACCATAGATGGCAGTTCTCTTACCATAGACGGCAGTTCTCTTACTATAGACGACAGTTCTCTTACGATAGAAGACAGTGTTCTCGCCATAGACGACAGTTCTCTTACTATAGACGGCAGTTCTCTTACCATAGACAGCAATGCTCTTACCATAGACGACAGTTCTCTTACTATAGACAGCATTAATCTTACTATAGACGGCAGTTCTCTTACCATAGACGACAGTTCTCTTACCATAGACGACAGTTCTCTTACTATAGACGACAGTTCTCTTACCATAGACGGCAGTTCTCTTACCATAGACAGCAATGCTCTTACCATAGACGACAGTTCTCTTACTATAGACAGCATTAATCTTACTATAGACGGCAGTTCTCTTACTATAGACGACAGATCTCTTACTATAGACGGCAGTTCTGTTACTATAGACGGCAGTTCTCTTACCATAGACGACAGTTCTCTTACTATAGACGGCAGTTCTCTTACTATAGACGACAGTTCTCTTACCATAGACGACAGTGCTCTCGCCATAGACGACAGTTCTCTTACTATAGACGGCAGTTCTCTTACCATAGACAGCAATGCTCTTACCATAGACGACAGTTCTCTTACCATAGACAGCATTAATCTTACTATAGACGGCAGTTCTCTTACTATAGACGACAGATCTCTTACTATAGACGGCAGTTCTGTTACTATAGACGGCAGTTCTCTTACCATAGACGACAGTTCTCTTACTATAGACGGCAGTTCTCTATAGTAAGAGAACTGCCGTCTATAGTAAGAGAACTGTCGTCTATGGTAAGAGAACTGCCGTCTATAGTAACAGAACTGCCGTCTATAGTAAGAGATCTGTCGTCTATAGTAAGAGAACTGCCGTCTATAGTAAGATTAATGCTGTCTATGGTAAGAGAACTGTCGTCTATGGTAAGAGCATTGCTGTCTATGGTAAGAGAACTGCCGTCTATAGTAAGAGAACTGTCGTCTATGGCGAGAGCACTGTCGTCTATGGTAAGAGAACTGTCGTCTATAGTAAGATTAATGCTGTCTATAGTAAGAGAACTGTCGTCTATGGTAAGAGCATTGCTGTCTATGGTAAGAGAACTGCCGTCTATGGTAAGAGAACTGTCGTCTATGGCGAGAGCACTGTCGTCTATGGTAAGAGATCTGTCGTCTATAGTAAGATTAATGCTGTCTATAGTAAGAGAACTGTCGTCTATGGTAAGAGCATTGCTGTCTATGGTAAGAGAACTGCCGTCTATGGTAAGAGAACTGTCGTCTATAGTAAGAGAACTGTCGTCTATGGCGAGAGCACTGTCGTCTATGGTAAGAGAACTGTCGTCTATGGTAAGAGAACTGCCGTCTATGGTAAGAGAACTGCCGTCTATGGTAAGAGAACTGCCGTCTATGGTGAGAGCACTGTCGTCTATAGTAAGAGAACTGCCGTCTATAGTGAGAACTGTCGTCTATAGTGAGAGAACTGTCGTCTATAGTGAGAGAACTGCCGTCTGTAGTGAGAACTGTTGTCTTTAGTGAGAGAACTGTCGTCTATAGTGAGAGAACTGTCGTCTATAGTGAGAGAACTGTAGTCTATAGTGAGAGAACTGTCGTCTATAGTGAGAGAACTGCCGTCTATAGTAAGAGAACGGCCGTCTATAGTAAGAGAACTCGTCTATGGTAAGAGCACTGCCGTCTATGGTAAGAGAACTGTCGTCTATGGTAAGAGCACTGCCGTCTATGGTAAGAGAACTGTCGTCTATGGTAAGAGAACTGCCGTCTATAGTAAGAGAACTGTCGTCTATGGTAAGAGAACTGTCGTCTATAGTAAGACGACAGTTCTCTTACCATAGACGACAGTTCTCTTACTATAGACGGCAGTTCTCTTACCATAGACGACAGTTCTCTTACCATAGACGGCAGTGCTCTTACCATAGACGACAGTTCTCTTACCATAGACGGCAGTGCTCTTACCATAGACGAGTTCTCTTACTATAGACGGCAGTTCTCTTACTATAGACGGCAGTTCTCTCACTATAGACGACAGTTCTCTCACTATAGACTACAGTTCTCTCACTATAGACGACAGTTCTCTCACTATAGACGACAGTTCTCTCACTATAGACGACAGTTCTCTCACTAAAGACAACAGTTCTCACTACAGACGGCAGTTCTCTCACTATAGACGACAGTTCTCTCACTATAGACGACAGTTCTCACTATAGACGGCAGTTCTCTTACTATAGACGACAGTGCTCTCACCATAGACGGCAGTTCTCTTACCATAGACGGCAGTTCTCTTACCATAGACGGCAGTTCTCTTACCATAGACGACAGTTCTCTTACTATAGACGACAGTTCTCTTACCATAGACGACAGTGCTCTCGCCATAGACGACAGTTCTCTTACTATAGACGACAGTTCTCTTACCATAGACGGCAGTTCTCTTACCATAGACAGCAATGCTCTTACCATAGACGACAGTTCTCTTACTATAGACTGCATTAATCTTACTATAGACGACAGATCTCTTACTATAGACGACAGTTCTCTCACTATAGACGACAGTTCTCTCACTATAGACGACAGTTCTCTCACTATAGACGACAGTTCTCTCACTATAGACGACAGTTCTCTCACTATAGACGACAGTTCTCACTATAGACGACAGTTCTCACTATAGACGACAGTTCTCTCACTATAGACGACAGTTCTCTCACTATAGACGACAGTTCTCTTACTATAGACGACAGTTCTCACTATAGACGACAGTTCTCTTACCATAGACGACAGTTCTCTTACCATAGACGGCAGTTCTCTTACTATAGACGTCAGTGCTCTTACTATATTCGACAGTTCTCTCACTATAGACGACAGTTCTCTTACTATAGACGACAGTTCTCACTATAGACGACAGTTCTCTTACCATAGACGACAGTTCTCTTACCATAGACAACAGTTCTCTTACCATAGACGACAGTTCTCTTACCATAGACGACAGTTCTCTTACTATAGACGACAGTTCTCTTACCATAGACGGCAGTTCTCTTACCATAGACAGCATTAATCTTACTATAGACGGCAGTTCTCTTACTATAGACGACAGATCTCTTACTATAGACGGCAGTTCTGTTACTATAGACGGCAGTTCTCTTACCATAGACGACAGTTCTCTTACTATAGACGGCAGTTCTCTTACTATAGACGACAGTTCTCTTACCATAGACGACAGTGCTCTCGCCATAGACGACAGTTCTCTTACTATAGACGGCAGTTCTCTTACCATAGACAGCAATGCTCTTACCATAGACGACAGTTCTCTTACCATAGACAGCATTAATCTTACTATAGACGGCAGTTCTCTTACTATAGACGACAGATCTCTTACTATAGACGGCAGTTCTGTTACTATAGACGGCAGTTCTCTTACCATAGACGACAGTTCTCTTACTATAGACGGCAGTTCTCTTACTATAGACGACAGTTCTCTTACCATAGACGACAGTTCTCTTACTATAGACGGCAGTTCTCTTACCATAGACGACAGTTCTCTTACCATAGACGGCAGTGCTCTTACCATAGACGACAGTTCTCTTACCATAGACGGCAGTGCTCTTACCATAGACGAGTTCTCTTACTATAGACGGCAGTTCTCTTACTATAGACGGCAGTTCTCTCACTATAGACGACAGTTCTCTCACTATAGACTACAGTTCTCTCACTATAGACGACAGTTCTCTCACTATAGACGACAGTTCTCTCACTATAGACAACAGTTCTCACTACAGACGGCAGTTCTCTCACTATAGACGACAGTTCTCTCACTATAGACGACAGTTCTCACTATAGACGGCAGTTCTCTTACTATAGACGACAGTGCTCTCACCATAGACGGCAGTTCTCTTACCATAGACGGCAGTTCTCTTACCATAGACGGCAGTTCTCTTACCATAGACGACAGTTCTCTTACCATAGACGACAGTGCTCTCGCCATAGACGACAGTTCTCTTACTATAGACGACAGTTCTCTTACCATAGACGGCAGTTCTCTTACCATAGACAGCAATGCTCTTACCATAGACGACAGTTCTCTTACTATAGACAGCATTAATCTTACTATAGACGGCAGTTCTCTTACTATAGACGACAGATCTCTTACTATAGACGACAGTTCTCTCACTATAGACGACAGTTCTCTCACTATAGACGACAGTTCTCACTATAGACGACAGTTCTCTCACTATAGACGACAGTTCTCTTACTATAGACGACAGTTCTCACTATAGACGACAGTTCTCTCACTATAGACGACAGTTCTCTCACTATAGACGACAGTTCTCTTACTATAGACGACAGTTCTCACTATAGACGACAGTTCTCTTACCATAGACGACAGTTCTCTTACCATAGACGGCAGTTCTCTTACTATAGACGTCAGTGCTCTTACTATAGACGACAGTTCTCTCACTATAGACGACAGTTCTCTTACTATAGACGACAGTTCTCACTATAGACGACAGTTCTCTTACCATAGACGACAGTTCTCTTACCATAGACAACAGTTCTCTTACCATAGACGACAGTTCTCTTACCATAGACGACAGTTCTCTTACCATAGACGACAGTTCTCTTACCATAGACGACAGTTCTCTTACCATAGACAACAGTTCTCTTACTATAGACGACAGTTCTCTCACTATAGACGACAGTTCTCTTACTATAGACGACAGTTCTCTTACTATAGATGGCAGTTCTCTTACCATAGACAACAGTTCTCTTACTATAGACGGCAGTTCTCTCACTATAGACGACAGTTCTCTTACTATAGACGACAGTTCTCTCACTATAGACGACAGTTCTCTTACTATAGACGACAGTTCTCACTATAGACGGCAGTGCTTACTATAGACGACAGTGCTCTTACCATAGACGACAGTTCTCTCACTATAGACGACAGTTCTCTTACCATAGACGGCAGTTCTCTTACCATAGACGACAGTTCTCTTACCATAGACGACAGTTCTCTTACTATAGACGACAGTTCTCTCACTATAGACGACAGTTCTCTTACTATAGACGACAGTTCTCTTACTATAGATGGCAGTGTTCTTACTATAGACGACAGTTCTCTCACTATAGACGACAGTTCTCTCACTATAGACAACAGTTCTCTCACTATAGACGACAGTTCTCACTATAGACGGCAGTGCTTACTATAGACGACAGTGCTCTTACCATAGACGACAGTTCTCTCACTATAGACGACAGTTCTCTTACCATAGACGGCAGTTCTCTTACCATAGACGACAGTTCTCTTACCATAGACGACAGTTCTCTTACCATAGACGACAGTTCTCTCACTATAGACGACAGTTCTCTTACTACAGACGACAGTTCTCTTACTATAGATGGCAGTGTTCTTACTATAGACGACAGTTCTCTCACTATAGAGGACAGTTCTCTTACTATAGACGACAGTTCTCTCACTGTAGACGACAGTTCTCTCACTATAGACAACAGTTCCCTCACTATAGACGACAGTTTTCACTATAGACGGCAGTGCTTACTATAGACGACAGTGCTCTTACCATAGACGACAGTTCTCTCACTATAGACGACAGTTCTCTTACCATAGACGGCAGTTCTCTTACCATAGACGACAGTTCTCTTACCATAGACGGCAATGCTCTTACTATAGACGACAGTTCTCTTACCATAGACGACAGTTCTCTTACCATAGACGGCAGTTCTCTTACCATAGACGACAGTTCTCTTACCATAGACGACAGTTCTCTTACCATAGACGGCAGTTCTCTTACCATAGACGACAGTTCTCTTACTATAGACGACAGTTCTCTCACTATAGACGACAGTTCTCACTGTAGACGACAGTTCTCTCACTATAGATGACAGTTCTCTTACTATAGACGACAGTTCTCTTACCATAGACGGCAGTTCTCTTACCATAGACAGCAATGCTCTTACCATAGACGACAGTTTTCTTACTATAGACAGCATTAATCTTACTAAAGACGGCAGTTCTCTTACTATAGACGACAGATCTCTTACTATAGACGGCAGTTCTGTTACTATAGACGGCAGTTCTCTTACCATAGACGACAGTTCTTTTACTATAGACGACAGTTCTCTTACCATAGACGACAGTTCTCTTACTATAGACGGCAGTGCTCTCACCATAGACGACAGTTCTCTTACTATAGATGGCAGTTCTCTTACTATAGACGACAGTTCTCTTACCATAGACAACAGTTCTCTCACTATAGACGGCAGTTCTCTTACTATAGACGACAGTTCTCTCACTATAGACGACAGTTCTCTTACTATAGAAGGCAGTTCTCTTACTATAGAAGGCAGTTCTCTCACTATAGACGACAGTTCTCTTACTATAGACTACAGTTCTCTCACTATAGACGACAGTTCTCTCACTATAGACGACAGTTCTCTCACTATAGACAACAGTTCTCTCACAATAGACGACAGTTCTCACTATAGACGGCAGTTCTCTTACTATAGATGGCAGTGCTCTTACTATAGACGACAGTTCTCTCACTATAGACGGCAGTTCTCTCACTATAGACGGCAGTGCTTACTATAGACGACAGTGCTCTTACCATAGACGGCAGTTCTCTAACCATAGATGGCAGTTCTCTTACCATAGATGGCAGTTCTCTTACCATAGACGACAGTTCTCTTACTATAGACGACAGTTCTCTTACCATAGACGACAGTGCTCTCGCCATAGACGACAGTTCTCTTACTATAGACGACAGTTCTCTTACCATAGACGGCAGTTCTCTTACCATAGACAGCAATGCTCTTACCATAGACGACAGTTCTCTTACTATAGACAGCATTAATCTTACTATAGACGGCAGTTCTCTTACTATAGACGACAGATCTCTTACTATAGACGGCAGTTCTGTTACTATAGACGGCAGTTCTCTTACCATAGACGACAGTTCTCTTACTATAGACGACAGTTCTCTTACCATAGACGACAGTTCTCTTACTATAGACGACAGTTCTCTTACCATAGACGGCAGTGCTCTTACCATAGACGACAGTTCTCTTACTATAGACAGCATTAATCTTACTATAGATGGCAGTTTTCGCACTATAGACAACAGTTCTCTTACTATAGACGACAGTTCTCACTATAGACGGCAGTGCTTACTATAGACGACAGTGCTCTTACCATAGACGACAGTTCTCTCACTATAGACGACAGTGCTCTCACCATAGACGACAGTTCTCTTACCATAGACGACAGTTCTCTCACTATAGACGACAGTTCTCTCACTATAGACGACAGCTCTCACTATAGACGACAGTTCTCTCACTATAGACGACAGTTCTCTTACCATAGACGGCAGTTCTCTTACCATAGACGACAGTTCTCTTACCATAGACGGCAATGCTCTTACTATAGACGACAGTTCTCTTACCATAGACGACAGTTCTCTTACCATAGACGGCAGTTCTCTTACCATAGACGGCAGTTCTCTTACCATAGACGACAGTTCTCTTACCATAGACGGCAGTTCTCTTACCATAGACGACAGTTCTCTTACTATAGACGACAGTTCTCTCACTATAGACGACAGTTCTCACTGTAGACGACAGTTCTCTCACTATAGACGACAGTTCTCTTACTATAGACGACAGTTCTCTTACCATAGACGGCAGTTCTCTTACCATAGACAGCAATGCTCTTACCATAGACGACAGTTTTCTTACTATAGACAGCAATAATCTTACTAAAGACGGCAGTTCTCTTACTATAGACGACAGATCTCTTACTATAGACGGCAGTTCTGTTACTATAGACGGCAGTTCTCTTACCATAGACGACAGTTCTCTTACTATAGACGACAGTTCTCTTACCATAGACGACAGTTCTCTTACTATAGATGGCAGTGCTCTCACCATAGACGACAGTTCTCTTACTATAGATGGCAGTTCTCTTACTATAGACGACAGTTCTCTTACCATAGACAACAGTTCTCTCACTATAGACGGCAGTTCTCTTACTATAGACGACAGTTCTCACTATAGACGGCAGTTCTCTTACTATAGAAGGCAGTTCTCTTACTATAGAAGGCAGTTCTCTCACTATAGACGACAGTTCTCTTACTATAGACTACAGTTCTCTCACTATAGACAACAGTTCTCTCACAATAGACGACAGTTCTCACTATAGACGGCAGTTCTCTCACTATAGATGGCAGTGCTCTTACTACAGACGACAGTTCTCTCACTATAGACGGCAGTTCTCTTACTATAGAGGACAGTTCTCTCACTATAGACGACAGTTCTCTCACTATAGACGGCAGTGCTTACTATAGACGACAGTGCTCTTACCATAGATGACAGTTCTCTCACTATAGACGACAGTGCTCTCACCATAGACGGCAGTTCTCTAACCATAGATGGCAGTTCTCTTACCATAGATGGCAGTTCTCTTACCATAGACGACAGTTCTCTTACTATAGACGACAGTTCTCTTACCATAGACGACAGTGCTCTCGCCATAGACGACAGTTCTCTTACTATAGACGACAGTTCTCTTACCATAGACGGCAGTTCTCTTACCATAGACAGCAATGCTCTTACCATAGACGACAGTTCTCTTACTATAGACAGCATTAATCTTACTATAGACGGCAGTTCTCTTACTATAGACGACAGATCTCTTACTATAGACGGCAGTTCTGTTACTATAGACGGCAGTTCTCTTACCATAGACGACAGTTCTCTTACTATAGACGACAGTTCTCTTACCATAGACGACAGTTCTCTTACTATAGACGACAGTTCTCTTACCATAGACGGCAGTGCTCTTACCATAGACGACAGTTCTTTTACTATAGACAGCATTAATCTTACTATAGATGGCAGTTCTCGCACTATAGACAACAGTTCTCTCACTATAGACGACAGTTCTCACTATAGACGGCAGTGCTTACTATAGACGACAGTGCTCTTACCATAGACGACAGTTCTCTCACTATAGACGACAGTGCTCTCACCATAGACGACAGTTCTCTCACTATAGACGACAGTTCTCTCACTATAGACGACAGCTCTCACTATAGACGACAGTTCTCTCACTATAGACGACAGTTCTCTCACTATAGACGACAGTTCTCACTATAGACGACAGTTCTCTCACTATAGATGACAGTTCTCTTACTATAGACGACAGTTCTCACTATAGACGACAGTTCTCTCACTATAGACGACAGTTCTCTTACTATAGACGACAGTTCTCTCACTATAGATGACAGTTCTCTTACTATAGATGGCAGTGTTCTTACTATAGACGACAGTTCTCTTACTATAGATGGCAGTGTTCTTACTATAGACGACAGTTCTCTCACTATAGAGGACAGTTCTCTTACTATAGACGACAGTTCTCTCACTATAGACGACAGTTCTCTCACTATAGACAACAGTTCTCTCACTATAGACGACAGTTCTCACTATAGACGGCAGTGCTTACTATAGACGACAGTGCTCTTACAATAGACGACAGTTCTCTCACTATAGACAGTTCTCTTACCATAGACGGCAGTTCTCTTACCATAGACGACAGTTCTCTCACTATAGACGACAGTTCTCTCACTATAGACGACAGCTCTCACTATAGACGACAGTTCTCTCACTATAGACGACAGTTCTCTCACTATATACGACAGTTCTCTCACTATAGACGACAGTTCTCACTATAGACGACAGTTCTCTCACTATAGACGACAGTTCTCTCACTATAGACGACAGTTCTCACTATAGACGACAGTTCTCTCACTATAGACGACAGTTCTGTTACTATAGACGACAGTTCTCTTACTATAGACGACAGTTCTCTCACTATAGACGACAGTTCTCTTACTATAGACGACAGTTCTCTCACTATAGAGGACAGTTCTCTTACTATAGACGACAGTTCTCTCACTATAGACGACAGTTCTCTCACTATAGACAACAGTTCTCTCACTATAGACGACATTTCTCACTATAGACGGCAGTGCTTACTATAGACGACAGTGCTCTTACCATAGACGACAGTTCTCTCACTATAGACGACAGTTCTCTTACCATAGACGGCAGTTCTCTTACCATAGACGACAGTTCTCTTACCATAGACGACAGTTCTCTTACCATAGACGGCAGTTCTCTTACCATAGACGGCAGTTCTCTTACCATAGACGACAGTTCTCTTACTATAGACGGCAGTTCTCTTACCATAGACGACAGTTCTCTTACTATAGACGACAGTTCTCTCACTATAGACGACAGTTCTCACTATAGACGACAGTTCTCTCACTATAGACGACAGTTCTCTTACTATAGACGACAGTTCTCTCACTATAGACGACAGTTCTCTTACTATAGACGGCAGTTCTCTTACTATAGACGGCAGTTCTCTTACTATAGACGACAGTGCTCTTACTATAGACGGCAGTTCTCTTACTATAGACGACAATGCTCTTACCATAGACGACAGTGCTCTTACCATAGACAACAGTTCTGTTACTATAGACGACAGTTCTCTTACCATAGACGACAGTTCTCTTACCATAGACGGCAGTTCTCTTACCATAGACGGCAGTTCTCTTACCATAGACGGCAGTGCTCTTACTATAGACGACAGTTCTCTTACTATAGAAGACAGTTCTCTTACTATAGACGGCAGTGCTCTTACTATAGTCGGCAGTGCTCTTACTATGGACGGCAGTTCTCTTACTATAGACGACAGTTCTCTTACCATAGACGACAGTTCTCTTACCATAGACGGCAGTGCTCTTACTATAGACGACAGTTCTCTTACTATAGAAGACAGTTCTCTTACTATAGACGACAGTTCTCTTACTATAGACGGCAGTGCTCTTACTATAGACGGCAGTGCTCTTACTATGGACGGCAGTTCTCTTACTATAGACGGCAGTTCTCTTACTATAGACAGCAGTTCTCTCACTATAGACGTCAGTGCTCTTACTATAGACGGCAGTGCTCTTACTATGGACGGCAGTTCTCTTACTATAGACGGCAGTTCTCTTACTATAGACAGCAGTTCTCTCACTATAGACGTCAGTGCTCTTACCATAGACGGCAGTTCTCTTACCATAAACGGCAGTGCTCTTACTATAGACGACAGTTCTCCTACTATAGACGACAGTTCTCACTATAGACGACAGTTCTCTCACTATAGACGACAGTTCTCTCACTATAGACGTCAGTGCTCTTACCATAGACGACAGTGCTCTTACCATAGACAACAGTTCTGTTACTATAGACGACAGTTCTCTTACCATAGACGACAGTTCTCTTACTATAGACGACAGTTCTCTTACCATAGACGGCAGTGCTCTTACTATAGACGGCAGTGCTCTTACTATAGACGACAGTTCTCTTACTATAGACGACAGTTCTCTTACTATAGACGACAGTTCTCTTACCATAGACGGCAGTGCTCTTACTATAGACGGCAGTGCTCTTACTATAGACGACAGTTCTCTTACTATAGACGACAGTTCTCTTACTATAGACGGCAGTGCTCTTACTATGGACGGCAGTTTTCTTACTATAGACGGCAGTTCTCTTACTATAGACGGCAGTTCTCTTACTATAGATGGCAGTGCTCTTATTATAGACGGCAGTTCTCTTACTATAGACGGCAGTTCTCTTACTATAGACGGAATTAATCTTATTATAGACGGCATTAATCTTACTATAGACGGCTGTTCTCTTACAATAGAGGACATTAATCTTACTATAGATGACATTAATCTTACTATAGACGGCAGTTCTCTTACTATAGACGGCAGTGCTCTTACTATAGATGGCAGTTCTCTTATGATAAACAGTGTCACCAAAGCCCCTCCCCTCACCCCACCTCCTCTCCCTGCTTCACTGATGGGAACCCCATGTACAAACCATCCACAAAATATCCCAAATAAAGTTTGGCTTCTTCTTTTCTCTCCTATATCCTCAATACTTTTCCTCCATTGATCCAGATCACAGTTGTCCTTGGCAGATACAGACAAACACCGCCATGAAGGTACGGACCGACACCGCCATGAAGGTACGGACCGACACCGCCATGAAGGTACGGACCGACACCGCCATGAAGGTACGGACCGACACCGCCATGAAGGTACGGACCGACAACGCCATGAAGGTACGGACCGACACCGCCATGAAGATACGGACCGACAACGCCATGAAGATACGGACCGACAACGCCATGAAGATACGGACCGACAACGCCATGAAGATACGGACCGACAACGCCATGAAGATACGGACCGACAACGCCATGAAGATACGGACCGACACCGCCATGAAGATACGGACCGACAACGCCATGAAGATACGGACCGAAAACGCCATGAAGATACGGACTGACAACGCCATGAAGATACGGACCGACAACGCCATGAAGATACGGACCGACAACGCCATGAAGATACGGACCGACAACGCCATGAAGATACGGACCGACACCGCCATGAAGATACGGGCCAACACCGCCATGAAGATACAGACCGACAACGCCATGAAGATAGGGACCGACACCGCCATGAAGATACGGACCGGCACCGCCATGAAGATGAAAACCACCATGAAGATATGGACCGACAACGCCATGAAGATACGGACCGACACCACCATGAAGATACAGACCGACAACGTCATGAAGATACGGACCGACACCGCCATGAAGATACGGACCGACAACGCCATGAAGATACGGACCGACACCGCCATGAAGATACGGACCGACACAGCCATGAAGATATGGACCGACACCGCCATGAAGATACGGACCGACAACGCCATGAAGATACGGACCGACACCACCATGAAGATACGGACCGACACAGCCATGAAGATACGGACCGACACCACCATGAAGGTACGGACCGACACCGCCATGAAGATGAAAACCACCATGAAGATATGGACCGACAACGCCATAAAAATAAAGACTAAAACCACCATGAATATTAATCTTTTATTGACTTTTTAATGTTGGTTATTTCCCACATCAAAATGGCTTCTCCGCTAAGTGAAATCTGTGATGATTCTTTAGTTTACCTATACGAATAAAACATTTCCCACATTCTGAACATGAATACTCCCCTACCCTGTGTGACATTTCTCATGTGTATGAAGATACGATTGATTTGTAAAACATTTACCACATTCTAAACATGAATATGGCTTCTCCCCTGTGTGACTTCTCTTATGTCTAACAAGATGTGATTTACTTGTAAAGCATTTCCCACATTCTGAACATGCATATGGCTTCTCTCCTGTGTGACTTCTTTCATGTACAACCAGATCTGATTTACTTGTACAACACTTCCCACATTCTGAACATAAATATGGCTTCTCTCCTGTGTGACTTCTCTTATGTGTAACAAGATGTGATTTATATCTAAAACATTTACCACATTCTGAGCATGAATACGGCTTCTCTCCTGTGTGATTTCGCTCATGCCTAACAACCTGTGATTTACTTGGAAAACATTTACCACATTCTGAACATGAATATGGCTTTTCTCCTGTGTGACTTCTCTTATGTATAACAAGATGCGATTTATATCTGACACATTTTCCACATTCTGAACACGAATATGGCTTTTCTCCTGTGTGAATTCTCTCATGTCTTACAAGCTCTGGTTTACTTGTAAAACTTTTTTCACATAATAAACATGAATACGGTTTTTCTCCTGTATGAATTCTTTCATGTATAAGAAGCTCAGATTTTTGCTTGAAGCATTTTCCACATTCTGAACATAAATATGGCATCTCTCCTGTGTGACTTCTCTCATGAATAACAAGATGCGATTTATATCTAACACATTTCCCACATTTTGTACATGAATATGGCTTCTCCCCTGTGTGAATTCTCTCATGTCTTACAAGCTCTGATTTACTTGCAAAACATTTCCCACATTCTGAACATGAATATGGCTTCTCTCCTGTGTGACTTCTTCTATGTTTAACCAGATCTGATTTACTTGAAAAACATTTCCCACATTCTGAACATAAATATGGCTTCTCCCCTGTGTGACTTCTCTCATGTGTAACAAGCTGTGATTTACTTGTAAAACATTTACCACATTCTGAACATGGAAATGGCTTCTCGCCGGTGTGAGTTCTTTCATGTATAATGAGAGCTGATTTACAAATAAAATATTTCCCACATTCTGAACATGAAAATGCATTTTCTCCTGTGTGAATTTTCTCATGTGCAACAAGCTGTGATTTATATGCCAAGCATATACCACATTCTGAACACGTATACAGTTGCTCCCCTGTGTGACTTCTCTCATGTATAACAAACTTTGATTTACTAGTAAAACATTTCCCACATTCCGAACATGAATATGACCTCTCCCCTGAGTGACTTCTCTCATGTGTAACAAGTTGCGAATGCCTTGTAAAACATTTCCCACATTCTGAACATGAATATGGCTTCTCTCCTGTGTGGCTTCTCTCATGTGCAACGAGATGTGATTTACTAGTAAAACCTTTCCCACATTCCGAACATGAATACGGCTTCTCTCCTGTGTGAATTCTCTCATGTATAATAAGATACGATTTACGTTTAAAGCATTTACCACATGCTGAACATGAATATTGCTTTTCACCTGTGTGAATTCTCTCATGTTGAGCAAGATTGAATTTTTGTGTAAAACATTTCCCACATTCTGAGCATGTATACGGCTTCTCCCCTGTGTGACTTCTCTCATGTCGAGCAAGACTTGATTTTATTGTAAAACATTTCCCACATTCTGTACATGAATGCGGCTTCGCTCCTGTGTGACTTTTCTTATGTGTAACAAGATCTGATTTATATGTAAAGCATTTTCCACATTCTGAACATGAATACGGTTTCTCTCCTATGTGTTTCCGCTTATGCTTACTGAGATTTGTTTTGTGTGTAAAACATTTCCCACATTCTGAACATGTATATGGTTTCTCTCGTGGGTGAGTAAGGGGGTCTTCTCCTGCAGAGTGCTCTATAATATCTTCATCTTCCTCTTTATAATATGGTAATATTATGACGTTCTCTTCAGAGTTCATGGGATTTTCTGTGGGGATTAAAGACAGATTTTGAGACTTTAGTCTTAATCATACAAGAAATAGATTTATACCCTTTTTATTAGGTTGGGTTCACACAGGTGCAGTTTTTGCATTCAGGGAGGACGTTACTGCTGGATTCGTGTGACTCCAGCCCTATAAAGACTTGGGCACCACCTCAAATGGTTTAAAAACAAAACACACACATTGTTAGGGTGCGGTGCCCTTCTGGGTGTCCCTCCTGGTGGTCTAGGGGAGGTGTTTGTGACCATCAGGATCCTCACCTCTCGGCAAAACCCCCGGTATTCCTACATGGGCTGGGTACCGACCTTTAATGGCTCTGCGGGCAGATACCTTGGCTAACGCCTAAGGGGATGCCGGGAGCATCGGTGAAAAGGGACATGGAACCTTCTGAGACGCTGGACCTCGTGTGGCCTTCATGTCATAATTTGGTATCAGTAATGGCGATCTCATCATGGCCTCCGTCTACTGTCAGCCTGTAGTCACATGTTATTGATGCAGACAGCAGGGGGCGCTCTGGATGTACAGCAGGGAGACACGCACAATAGCTATGCGTCCTGGCATCATGACATCCCCGGGGTAACCCCTCCTGGCATCATTACATCCCCGGGGTAACACCTCTTGGCATCATTACATACCTGGGGTAACACCTCCTGGAATTATTACATACCCGGGGTAACACCTCCTGGCATCATTACATACCTGGGGTAACACCTCCTGGCATCATTACATACCTGGGGTAACACCTCCTGGAATTATTACACACCCGAAATAACACCTCCTGTCATTATTACATACCCGGGGTAACACCTCCTGGAATTATTACATCCCCTGGGGTAACACCTCCTGGCATCATTACATTCCCGGGGTAACACCTCCTGGCATCATTACATCCCCTGGGGTAACACCTCCTGGCATCATTACATCCCCTGGGGTAACACCTCCTGGCATCATTACATTCCCGGGGTAACACCTCCTGGCATCATTACATTCCCGGGGTAACACCTCCTGGCATCATTACATACCTGGGGTAACACCTCCTGGAATTATTACACACCCGAAATAACACCTCCTGTCATTATTACATACCCAGGGTAACACCTCCTGGAATTATTACATACCCGGGGTAACACCTCCTGGCATCATTACATACCTGGGGTAACACCTCCTGGAATTATTACACACCCGAAATAACACCTCCTGTCATTATTACATACCCGGGGTAACACCTCCTGGAATTATTACATACCCGGGGTAACACCTCCTGGAATTATTATATACCTGGGGTAACACCTCCTGGCATTATTACATACCTGGGATAACACCTCCTGGCATTATTACATATCTGGGGTAACACCTCCTGGAATTATTACATACCTGGGGTAACACAACCTGGAATTATTACATACCTGGGGTAACACCTCCTGGAATTTCCTCCTTCACTTCCCTCATACACGGGTGATGGCTCCTCATCCTCTCTTCTTCATCCTCCACTTTATTATTAGTCAGATCTCCCCCCTGATGTGACATATAGAACAATTCACTACAATACAGCAGACAGGAGGAGCAACAGAGACCCCCAAAATCTATGACTGCAGGACCCCCCTATAGAGATATAGGATCAGCCTCATCTACCTGATGCTTCTCTGGGACATTTCCCTCTGGATAGTCCTGGGAATACAGAGGGCGGGGACACCTCTCGGGTGGATCAGTGACTCCATCTGTTGGGAACACAGAGGGACAATAGATTATTACCATGTGATCAGATGATGGGCGTGGTACATAGAGACCCTCATTATATAGGAGCAGATTTACTGGTAACCCGGTTTCTATAAATCCTCTATAAGACTTAAATTATCAGTCCTAGAAGGGACAAGAAAAAAAACACAATTGGAAGCTCCTCCCCATGCAACGCTCCCTACTATTCGTGCTTATAGGGTTTGGGGAAACCACATAACTGGACAGTATTATCCTATATTTCTCTGTTCCTCTCCATGACAGCGCCCTCCGGGACACACCCTATGATGGGGTTAGGGTGGGACCCCAGTCCGTAGAATCTTCCTTCAGAAGGATACATCTTGTTTGGTCTTACACTGTGGTACAGACATGGTTCTGGTAGAGCGGTCCTCACACTGTGGTACAGACGTGGCTCTGGTAGAGCGGTCCTCACACTGTGGTACAGACGAGGCTCTGGTAGAGCGGTCCTCACACTGTGGTACAGACGTGGCTCTGGTAGAGCGGTCCTCACACTGTGGTACAGACGTGGCTCTGGTAGAGCGGTCCTCACACTGTGGTACAGACGTGGCTCTGGTAGAGCGGTCCTCACACTGTGGTACAGACGAGGCTCTGGTAGAGCGGTCCTCACACTGTGGTACAGACGAGGCTCTGGTAGAGCGGTCCTCACACTGTGGTACAGACGAGGCTCTGGTAGAGCGGTCCTCACACTGTGGTACAGTCGTGGCTCTGGTAGAGCGGTTCTCACACTGTGGTACAGACGTGGCTCTGGTAGAGCGGTCCTCACACTGTGGTACAGACGTGGCTCTGGTAGAGCGGTCCTCACACTGTGGTACAGACATGGCTCTGGTAGAGCGGTCCTCACACTGTGGTACAGACATGGCTCTGGTAGAGCGGTCCTCACACTGTGGTACAGTCGTGGCTCTGGTAGAGCGGTTCTCACACTGTGGTACAGACGTGGCTCTGGTAGAGCGGTCCTCACACTGTGGTACAGACGTGGCTCTGGTAGAGCGGTCCTCACACTGTGGTACAGACGAGGCTCTGGTAGAGCGGTCCTCACACTGTGGTACAGTCATGGCTCTGGTAGAGCGGTCCTCACACTGTGGTACAGACGAGGCTCTGGTAGAGCGGTCCTCACACTGTGGTACAGACGTGGCTCTGGTAGAGCGGTCCTCACACTGTGGTACAGACATGGTTCTGGTAGAGCGGTCCTCACACTGTGGTACAGGCTTCTCTTGTGCTTTGTAACATCTTTGGATTGTCCCTATAATCCCCCACAATAAAGTCTTCCCCTTGTCCTTATTCGGACCATGGTGGTGAAGAATCAGGTTCTAGTCCTCCCTCCAAGGTTCAGATCCCATAATTTACTCCCGTCCTTTACTTACATCCAGACTATAGAAGACGTCTCCTCCGGAATGTCTTGGGTTCAGATCCCTTTATATACTCCCATCCTTCTTATATCCAGACTATAGACGACGTCTCCTCAGAGGTTCAGATCCCTTTATATACACCTGTCCTTCTTACATCCAGACTATAGACGACATCTCCTCAGAGGTTCAGATCCCTTTATATACTCCCATCCTTCTTACATCCAGACTATAGACGACATCTCCTCAGAGGTTCAGATCCCTTTATATACTCCCTTCCTTCTTACATCCAGACTATAGACGACGTCTCCTCAGAGGTTCAGATCCCTTTATATACTCCCATCCTTCTTACATCCAGACTATAGACGACATCTCCTCAGAGGTTCAGATCCCTTTATATACACCCGTCCTTCTTACATCCAGACTATAGACGACGTCTCCTCAGAGGTTCAGATCCCTTTATATTCTCCCGTCCTTCTTACATTCAGACTATAGACGACATCTCCTCAGAGGTTCAGATCCCTTTATATACTCCCGTCCTTCTTACATCCAGACTATAGATGGCGTCTCCTCAGAGGTTCAGATCCCTTTATATACTCCCTTCCTTCTTATATCCAGACTATAGACGACGTCTCCTCAGAGGTTCAGATCCCTTTATATACTCCCATCCTTCTTATATCCAGACTATAGACGACGTCTCCTCAGAGGTTCAGATCCCTTTATATACACCCGTCCTTCTTACATTCAGACTATAGACGACGTCTCCTCAGAGGTTCAGATCCCTTTATATACTCCCATCCTTCTTATATCCAGACTATAGACGACGTCTCCTCAGAGGTTCAGATCCCTTTATATACTCCCGTCCTTCTTACATTCAGACTATAGATGGCGTCTCCTCAGAGGTTCAGATCCCTTTATATTCTCCCGTCCTTCTTACATTCAGACTATAGACGACATCTCCTCAGAGGTTCAGATCCCTTTATATACTCCCGTCCTTCTTACATCCAGACTATAGATGGCGTCTCCTCAGAGGTTCAGATCCCTTTATATACTCCCTTCCTTCTTATATCCAGACTATAGACGACGTCTCCTCAGAGGTTCAGATCCCTTTATATACTCCCTTCCACTGTGGTACAGACGTGGCTCTGGTAGAGCGGTCCTCACACTGTGGTACAGACATGGTTCTGGTAGAGCGGTCCTCACACTGTGGTACAGGCTTCTCTTGTGCTTTGTAACATCTTTGGATTGTCCCTATAATCCCCCACAATAAAGTCTTCCCCTTGTCCTTATTCGGACCATGGTGGTGAAGAATCAGGTTCTAGTCCTCCCTCCAAGGTTCAGATCCCATAATTTACTCCCGTCCTTTACTTACATCCAGACTATAGAAGACGTCTCCTCCGGAATGTCTTGGGTTCAGATCCCTTTATATACTCCCATCCTTCTTATATCCAGACTATAGACGACGTCTCCTCAGAGGTTCAGATCCCTTTATATACACCTGTCCTTCTTACATCCAGACTATAGACGACATCTCCTCAGAGGTTCAGATCCCTTTATATACTCCCATCCTTCTTACATCCAGACTATAGACGACATCTCCTCAGAGGTTCAGATCCCTTTATATACTCCCTTCCTTCTTACATCCAGACTATAGACGACGTCTCCTCAGAGGTTCAGATCCCTTTATATACTCCCATCCTTCTTACATCCAGACTATAGACGACATCTCCTCAGAGGTTCAGATCCCTTTATATACACCCGTCCTTCTTACATCCAGACTATAGACGACGTCTCCTCAGAGGTTCAGATCCCTTTATATTCTCCCGTCCTTCTTACATTCAGACTATAGACGACATCTCCTCAGAGGTTCAGATCCCTTTATATACTCCCGTCCTTCTTACATCCAGACTATAGATGGCGTCTCCTCAGAGGTTCAGATCCCTTTATATACTCCCTTCCTTCTTATATCCAGACTATAGACGACGTCTCCTCAGAGGTTCAGATCCCTTTATATACTCCCATCCTTCTTATATCCAGACTATAGACGACGTCTCCTCAGAGGTTCAGATCCCTTTATATACACCCGTCCTTCTTACATTCAGACTATAGACGACGTCTCCTCAGAGGTTCAGATCCCTTTATATACTCCCATCCTTCTTATATCCAGACTATAGACGACGTCTCCTCAGAGGTTCAGATCCCTTTATATACTCCCGTCCTTCTTACATTCAGACTATAGATGGCGTCTCCTCAGAGGTTCAGATCCCTTTATATTCTCCCGTCCTTCTTACATTCAGACTATAGACGACATCTCCTCAGAGGTTCAGATCCCTTTATATACTCCCGTCCTTCTTACATCCAGACTATAGATGGCGTCTCCTCAGAGGTTCAGATCCCTTTATATACTCCCTTCCTTCTTATATCCAGACTATAGACGACGTCTCCTCAGAGGTTCAGATCCCTTTATATACTCCCTTCCTTCTTATATCCAGACTATAGACGACGTCTCCTCAGAGGTTCAGATCCCTTTATATACTCCCATCCTTCTTATATCCAGACTATAGACGACGTCTCCTCAGAGGTTCAGATCCCTTTATATACACCCGTCCTTCTTACATTCAGACTATAGACGACGTCTCCTCAGAGGTTCAGATCCCTTTATATACTCCCATCCTTCTTATATCCAGACTATAGACGACGTCTCCTCAGAGGTTCAGATCCCTTTATATACACCCGTCCTTCTTACATCCAGACTATAGATGGCGTCTCCTCAGAGGTTCAGATCCCTTTATATACTCCCTTCCTTCTTACATCCAGACTATAGATGGCATCTCCTCAGAGGTTCAGATCCCTTTATATACACCCATCCTTCTTACATCCAGACTATAGACGACATCTCCTCAGAGGTTCAGATCCCTTTATATACTCCCGTCCTTCTTACATCCAGACTATAGACGACGTCTCCTCAGAGGTTCAGATCCCTTTATATACACCCGTCCTTCTTATATCCAGACTATAGACGACGTCTCCTCAGAGGTTCAGACATCTTTATATTCTCCCGTCCTTCTTACATCCAGACTATGGACGACGTCTCCTCAGAGGTTCAGATCCCTTTATATACACCCGTCCTTCTTACGTCCAGACTATAGATTGTGTCTCCTCAGAGGTTCAGATCCCTTTATATACTCCCATCCTTCTTATATCCAGACTATAGACAACATCTCCTCAGAGGTTCAGACATCTTTATATTCTCCCGTCCTTCTTACATCCAGACTATAGACGACGTCTCCTCAGAGGTTCAGATCCCTTTATATACTCCCATCCTTCCTACATCCAGACTATAGACGACGTCTCCTCAGAGGTTCAGATCCCTTTATATACACCCGTCCTTCTTACATCCAGACTATAGATGGCGTCTCCTCAGATGTTCAGATCCCTTTATATACACCCGTCCTTCTTACATTCAGACTATAGATGGCGTCTCCTCAGAGGTTCAGATCCCTTTATATACTCCCGTCCTTCTTATGTCCAGACTATAGACAACATCTCCTCAGAGGTTCAGACATCTTTATATACTCCCGTCCTTCTTACGTCCAGACTATAGACGATGTCTCCTCAGAGGTTCAGATCCCTTTATATACACCCGTCCTTCTTACATTTAGACTATAGACGATGTCTCCTCCGGAATGTCTTGGGTTCAGACACCTTTATATACACCCGTCCTTCTTATGTTCAGACTATAGACTACGTCTCCTCAGAGGTTCAGATCCCTTTATATACACCCGTCCTTCTTACATCCAGACTATAGACAACATCTCCTCAGAGGTTCAGACATCTTTATATTCTCCCGTCCTTCTTACATCCAGACTATAGACGACGTCTCCTCAGAGATTCAGATCCCTTTATATACACCCGTCCTTCTTACATTCAGACTATAGATGGCGTCTCCTCAGAGGTTCAGATCCCTTTATATACACCCGTCCTTCTTACATTCAGACTATAGATGGCGTCTCCTCAGAGGTTCAGATCCCTTTATATACTCCCGTCCTTCTTACATCCAGACTATAGACGACATCTCCTCAGAGGTTCAGATCCCTTTATATACTCCCGTCCTTCTTATGTCCAGACTATAGACAACATCTCCTCTGGGTTCAGACATCTTTATATACTCCCGTCCTTTTAACGTCCAGACTATAGACGATGTCTCCTCAGAGGTTCAGATCCCTTTATATACACCTGTCCTTCTTACATTCAGACTATAGACAACATCTCCTCAGAGGTTCAGATCCCTTTATATACTCCCGTCCTTCTTACGTCCAGACTATAGATGGTGTCTCCTCAGAGGTTCAGACATCTTTATATACTCCTGTCCTTCTTACATCCAGACTATAGATGGTGTCTCCTCAGAGGTTCAGACATCTTTATATACTCCCGTCCTTCTTTCGTCCAGACTATAGATGGTGTCTCCTCAGAGGTTCAGACATCTTTATATACTCCCGTCCTTCTTACGTCCAGACTATAGACAATGTCTCCTCCGGAATGTCTTGGGCTCAGACACCTTTATATACTCCCGTCCTTCTTATGTTCAGACTACAGACAATGTCTCCTCAGAGGTTCAGGCACCTTTATTTACTCCCGTCCTTCTTATGTCTAGACTATAGACAATGTCTTCTCCGGAATGGCTTGGGTTCTGCAAAACGACGGTCACCTCATATCTTTGACACAATTTTAGGAAGGATTTAATTTTAGGATTACTGGGATAGATAAGTTTAGCCTGAGCTCTCCTTTAAGGATCAGTTCACACAGTAGGAACTGTGCAAAATGTCTGTAAAACATGGGTGGACATTCTGCCGATGCAAGGATCAATCTGAAACGTTCTGTCTCAATAAGTGGCAATGCGATTTTGAGCAGAATCCACAGAAATAAGAAACCTGAAATCTAAGTGCTTCAGCGGAACTTTTGAGGAGGAAAGTTTTTACTGCAGATTCCGATGAGAAATTCCAATGTGTGAACAAGGCTTAAAGGAAATCTGTCATCAGAATCACCCGCACTAAACCTGTTACACAGGCTTGTAGTGCGGGTGATCCTGATTAAAACGCTTCTTACCTGGTTAAAAATGGTTCAGAGCTTCTCAAGATATCTATATTTTTAGTTTTCTGTTATTCCCTGGCTTGGGACTCAGTGGGAGGTCTTATCATCTCTGACTCGGACACACGTGATTCTAGCTGGGCGGAGCTGCCTCCCGGCTCATGAATATTCATGAACTAATCCTCCTGGTCTAATTCTTCTTTCTCGGTCTGTTTGTGAATAAATACACCCTCCGTCCCTCCCTTCCTCCCACCCCCGGCTTTTCACTTATGCAGCCCGTCTTCTTACCATTCTTAATCAGGTAAGGAGCGTTTTAATCACGATCACCCGCACTACAAGCCTGTAGTCATGCCCACGCTCCCTTGTGACGTCACGCCACTCCCCCTCCATTCTATGGGGATAAGTTGTCTGATCGCGAGGGTTCTGTCACTGGGAACCCCTGAAATCTCTGCTGTGGCACCCGTCATCCGGTGCACTGAGCGAATTTCACTCCATGCCGGATGACTAGCGATGCAGCATTGGAGGCTCGTGACATCACAGCCACGCCCCTCAATGCAAGTCTATGGGAGGGGGCTGGGCAGCCACCATGTCCCCTCCCATAGACTTGCATTGAGGGGGCATGGCTGTGTCACAAGCCTTCATCACCACAGGTGCTGCAGGGAGATTGGGGGGGGTCCTTTGGATAGGGGATAAGATGTCTAGGGGCTGAGTAAGGTTTCAGTTCAGGTTGTTGAGATGGACCTGGGAATAGAAATCTTCTTCCATGGCCCCTCCGGGATTTGTTCCTCTTGAAATCAAGCTCCCTCCAGACCTCTACAACAGTTCTGTCCAAGGTGTAGCCCTTATACAATACACCATGGACTCCAAACTAGGCATGTCTTCAATTATTGAGCAGATTCCAAGACACCGTGGACCCCAAACTTGGCATGTCTTCCCTTATTGGGCAGATTCCAAGATGCCATGGACCCCACACTTGGCATGCCTTCCCTTATTAAGCATATTTCAAAATGCCATGGACCCCACACTTGGCATGTCTTCCCTTATTGAGCAGATTCCAAGATGCCATGGACCCCACACTTGGCATGTCTTCCCTTATTGAGCAGATTCCAAGATGCCATGGACCCCACACTTGGCATGTCTTCCCTTATTGAGCAGATTCCAAGTTGCCATGGACCCCAAACTTGGCATGTGTTCCCTTATTGATCAGATTCCAAGACGCCATGGACCCCAAACTTGGCATGTCTTCCCTTATTGAGCAGATTCCAAGATGCCATGGACCCCAAACTTGGCATGTCTTCCCTTATTGAGCAGATTCCAAGTTGCCATGGACCCCAAACTTGGCATGTCTTCCCTTATTGAGCAGATTCCAAGACACCATGGACCCCAAACTTGGCATGCCTTCCCTTATTGAGCAGATTCCAAGATGCCATGGACCCCAAACTTGGCATGTCTTCCCTTATTACGCAGATTCCAAGTTGCCATGGACCCCAAACTTGGCATGTCTTCGCTTATTGAGCAGATTCCAAGATGCCATGGACCCCAAACTTGAAATCTGCTCAATAAGGGAAGCGATGGCAAGTGTGGGGTCCATGGTGTCTTGAAATCTGCTGAATAAGGGAAGCGATGCCAAGACACCATGGACCCCAAACTTGCCATGTCTTCCCTTATTGAGCAGATTCCAAGACACCATGGACCCCAAACTTGGCATCGCTTCCCTTAATGAGCAGATTCCATGATGCCACAGGCCCCACACATGGCATCGCTTCCCTTATTGAGCAGATCACTTTGACTTGATTTGAAGGCCTTTCCTCTTTTCTTTGGTGAGATGTCCGGTCGAGCAAATTCCCTTATTCCCAGGAACACCTTTTGATTTTTGGTAGTCAGGCAGGATTTCTCTGTATTCCCAGTATGAGAGATGGTCCCTTGGTAGGATGGAGGGGGCTGCAACATGTAGAAGATCATCTAGATAAGGGACTACGTGAACGTATCGCAGGTGTATGACTGCTGTCACTTCCAATATAATCTTAAATACTCGTGGGGCCGATGAGATCCCCAACGGCCAGGCTGGAAACTGAAAATGGTGGAGCCTCCGATACAGAAAGAGCTCAAACCTGTGGAATTTTTAATATTTTGGATGTATCGGGCTGTGATAATATGGGTCTTGAAGATTTTGGATTTGTAGTGTTGCCATCTTGAACCTCTTCTATACAATAAACAGATTATCCTAAGTAAAACAAAAATAGAGACACAAACACAGTTGCACGTCCACCATTTGGATTTTGATCTATCTGCTTCTCAGCATAAATTCAAAAACTAACAGGTTGTTATTATACATTTTGATCAAAAAGTACAAGCCCACTCGCTACGTCAAGGCCCCCCTAGTCAGAGTGGGTCCCTAACCTAACACTGGCGCAGCACCAGGCGGCAGCTAATGCAATAACAGGCCCACAGGGGGAACGACCCAGTGGCCAGACAGCCCCACTGCTGTCCGACCAAGCCCCTGGCTCTTGGCCATTCCACCCCACAGACAAAGCATCACAGAAACAATGACCGCCACAGAGCACCATACCAGTGTGAACACCTACCAAGTGCTCCCTGCCAGAGGACTGGGAGAATGCTGGGAGGGATCCCATATGTAGTCTACTACGCATTAATAACGCCTGGGCGGAATGGGTGGAGCAGAGTGCTGGCTATGGAAGAGGGGAAAGACTACAATTGTAAAACAAAAATAGAGACACAAGTGATCAAAATACAAATGGTGGATGTGCGGCTGTGTTTCTCTATTTTTGTTGTACATTTGTAGTTTTTCTCTTCTTCCATGGCCAGCGCTCCGCTCCACCCATTTGGCCCAGGTGTTATTAATCAGCAGGATACGCACAAGGGTTTCGTCCGATTCTCCAGTCCTCTGGCATATGGGAGGTGTTCACACTGGTGTGATGCTCTGTGGCGGTCATTGTTGCTGTAAAGCTTTGTCTGTGGGGTGGTGCAGCCCAGAGCTGGGGGCTTGGTCAGGCAGCAGTGGGGCTGCCTGGCCACTGGGTCGTTCCCCCGATGGGCTTGGTGTCTCGGAGGCAGTGGCTGCTGCCCAGCACTACACCAGTGTTAGGGACCCATTCTGAATAGGTGGCCTTGACGTGGCGAGTGGGCTTGTACTTTGAGTAAATTTTATAATAACAACCTGTTAGTTTTTGAAATTATGCTGAGAAACAAATAGATCAAAATACAAATGATGGATGTGGGGCTGTTTGTCTATTTTTGTTGTAGATTATCCTAAGTGTCCTCACTAAAAATAGAATAAAAGAATAGTGACCCCAGCATTCTTCTCCTGAGGGTACTGGACCTATAGCTTTTTATTATTTTTAGGAGTGTTTATTATTTTTAGTGCACCTTATAGAGGTACTCCGGTGGGAAACTAACTTTCTGGAGCAAGTTGATTTCACATTTTTTTTTTTTTTTTTTTACAGATTTGTAAATTACTTCTATATAAAAATCTTAATCCTTCCAGTACTTATCGGCTGCTGTATGCTCAACAGGAAGTTGTGTAGTTCTTTTCTGTCTGACAACAGCGCTCTCTGATGACACCTCTGTCCATGTCAGGAACTGTCTAGAGTAATAGCAAATTCCCATAGGAAACCTATCCTGCTCTGGACAGTTCCTGACATGGACAGGTGTCAGCAGAGAGCACATCCTGTGGTTTCAGTGTGAACAGCGTGTGGGTGTGTCCCTTTGTGTGCTCCACAGAGATCCAGCAGAGCTGACTAGAGCAAGTGTTTCCATCAGCCTTTCCCAGGAGTGTGGCAGGCTCCTGGGAAGAGCCTCCCTGCATGGATTCCCGGGCCTCCACTTCCCGTTCTTCCAGGCTGGCAAGAGGGGTGGGGGGGGGGGTTGGGGGGTGGAGAGAAAACAGTGACAGCCATTTTTCTGGCCGGAGGGAGAAGATCCAGCATAGTCTGCAGCAATGCAGGCTCTGCTCCTCCGGGAACGGGTGCCAGCCAGAGATCTGGTGGACAGAAGGCGAGGAGGAGAAGTGTGGAGTTGTGGGCAGAGAGAGGGCCCAGGGAGTCTAGCGCCACCTACTGCTCCCGCATGGCCGCGCGGTTTGCTGAATATTATCAGTGCGGCAAGGAGCTGAAGTTGGCCAGAGAGGATCTTCGTGGGGCACAGAATCTGGTGAACACAGGATCCAAAAAGAACAGGTCAGAGCTGAAGAAAAGGATCTGTGCATTGAAAGCAGAGATTGTGAAGCTGGAGGAGAGGAGAGCAGAGATCTTGGAGGGGAGCGTTCTCTTTAAGGAGAAGCTTTAGAACGACAACCAGTTTGCCGCCATGAATTCCCCAGGTAAGGTGAACGATGGGGAGAGTAGTGGCGGTGAAGATAGTGAGGATGGCAGTGAATGTGTAAAGGAGGAGGAGGAGGGAAAGGGAAGTGTACAGGTTGTGTAGGAAGAGTCTGTAGCTACTCCATGTAATACGTACCACCAAGACCACCCAGGACAGCTACATAGAGCCAGCTCGTGGCACTTCCTTTGAATGAAAGTGAGGAGGAGGATGTGGAGAGTGAAGCTGGGGGGATTGCTGAGAGCGATTGTTATGCAGTCCCCAGCCCTCCTCCAGAATTTCACATTTGGAGATGACCAGTGCGATGATGTGGCAGTGAAGCGAAAATCTAAGAATCAGAAGACCAAGGAGACAGTGAAGTACATGTTAGTTCCTTTCCAGCAGTCGGGGCCAGCTGCAAAGCTGGTTCAGACTGCTGGTCCCCCCAGACTGCAAGACCCTGTGTCTATAGTGGAACGGGGCCAGCATGGGGGGGGGGGGGGGTACAGCAAGGCATCAAATATGGCTGCGGACGCTATAAATGTGAAGCCCACCCATCCTGTCCGTAGGGAAGGGCAGGATGGGTTCACGGTGGGCAGAGGCAAGTTACACTGCTGTGTGCTCGGGGGGGGGCACTCACCTGTGAGGGGGGCTCGTGTCCAGGTGCCGGCAGAGAGCGTTGGGTCCAGGTGCTTGGGGGGTGGTCCTCCGAGTACTGTATGTTCTGCAGGAGCTGCGGGGCACTCCTCTGTTGGGGGGGGGGGGGGGGGGGTTAGTGTCCGGGCGCCTGGATCAGCTGCAGAGCCCGTGCAGTCGGGCAAAGGAAAAAAAAAAGAGTGTGAGAGGAGCTGGGGTGCGCTCGGAGGGGAAGCCCCAGACTCCAGAAGTTACATCATCCCTGGAGGAGAAGCCATCGGCATTGACCCCGGCAGCTAAGCCAGGACAGAAATTAATTTCTTAAACCAGCTACACTACAAGTCCCAGCCAGCCCAGAATTTGTTAGGCAGGATGCTAAGAGTGGAAGATGTGAGAATGATGGATGTAGAAGTGTTGTGGATGAGAGGAGTGTATGTGGGAGTGGTATGAATGGAAAGTCTTGTATGGATGGAAATAAAGATGATGAAAGTAGTGGTGTGAATGGTGTTATTAGTGGTTCTGGACCTGTTCCGGCTGCCCCCCTGGTAGTGACTGCTCCTAGGAGCTATGCCAATGTCGCTGCCGGGGTTTTCAGGGGGGGTCCCCGTCTCCGTCCGGCTCTGGAGGCCACTTGCAACAGCGCCTCCTGGAGGCTCTACACAGGGGTGACAGGTCGATCAAGGTAGAGGGAAGGGGTGAGGTCGACCTGTCTTTCTGGATAGAGAGGCATGGTTTGGGGGGCTTTCCGAGAGCGGAAAGAAGAGGTGGTCTGGTCCCTCCCGACATTCGGGCAGTACAATAACCGTAGGAATGTGGTCCGTCTGATTTAGAGGGGCGGGGATGCGTGCCCACCTCGCCCAAAAGTGGTTGAGCTTCTCCTTCAGATGGAATTCAGGGCGAGTGACATCTTTGCCCTGATTCACCCCTACGGGTTAGCAGAGTTTGATGTCAGTTTCGTTCGGCAAGAGGGTCTCGAACTCTTCTGGTCAAACTACGAAGTGGCAAAGAACGAGCCCGGCTGGAAGGATTTTGCTGTAAAGGCAATTTCCTGTCAGAACTCTGTCAAGAAGGTGATCGTTTTGACCCGTAACGAGTCACTTTCTTGTTATGACATTATGACCTGGGGGATGGGGTATGGGGATGTCACAGAAAAACTTGGATGAGCACGGGATTTGGTCCGGGGCCTGGACGTTTTCCGTCTAACTCAAATGTTCAGGGAGTACATTTGCCCATATTCCATCAGCCGCCTTCCTTGGACACGATAGGATCCAGGTCTTCTACCAGGGGCAGCCTAAGGTCTGTCAAAGGTGTGGCAGCCCCACCCACTTTAGCAGAGCCTGTACTGTGCAGGTCTGTGCTTTGTGTGGTGGGTCATCTGGCCGCATCCTGTAGGCAGATCCGGTGCCACCTGTGTGGTGTCCTCGGGCACCCTTTTAGCCGTTGTCCTAGCGCCTTTGCCTGTGCAGTGGCCGCTCCGGCTGAGGAGAGCTGTGAAGTTGCCTCGGCTGGGGAGGGTACGGGCAGGGATCGGGGCACAACAGGGCTAGTGAAGAGGAAAAAGGTCCCCGCCAAAGTAAGGCGGGAGGAAAATCGTAGAAGGAGTAGGGAGCTGGAGAGTGCCCAGGTGATGGGGGTAGCTTCAGCCCCTGCTCCTGAAGCTTGCCCTGTAACCGCTGAAGCCCTGGAGGAGAATGTGCTGGATGAGGAGATCAGGAGGCTGCGCAGAGAGGAAGGCAATATGGCCGACCCTTCCGATTCCTCCCACTATGAAAGTGTGGATGAGGAAAGTGGGGTGAGGCCCAAAAAGAAAGATAAGGGCAAAAGGAAAGGGAGAAAGAAGAGATCAGAGTCCTCTGAAACTCCTGGTACTACGGGCCAGGTCCAAAACAGAAGCATGAATGCCCCCCCTCTGATTGACCTATCAAACAGATACCTCGTCCTCTATACTATCTCCTCTCCCTCCT
This sequence comes from Hyla sarda, assembly GCF_029499605.1. Classification (NCBI taxonomy): domain Eukaryota; kingdom Metazoa; phylum Chordata; class Amphibia; order Anura; family Hylidae; genus Hyla; species Hyla sarda. Next base: position 25,588 of record NW_026607585.1, on the reverse strand, counting down.
TGGAGGGGGAAGGTGAGGGCAAGGTGCCTAGGGAGAATGAGCCTCTGGGGGAACTGTCCTGTCCTATTGAGGCACCTTCCTCAGAGGGCAGGGCTAGACCGGAGCCGGATGGAGATGGGGACCATATGAATCAATCGGAGTGTAAAAAAAAAAAGATCCAAGAGTGGTCCTGCCCTCTCGTCTTCTTCGGGGGATGAGGGGGCAAAAAAGAGGGGAAAACAAAAGTAAAGGGTGTGGCCATCTAATTTAAACACCCTGTATGGTTGCACTCACCCCATTGACGCTGGCATCTATTAATTGTGCCAGCATAAAGTCGGATACGGCTAGATTTGCAGCCTTTGATTTTTTCGGCAGCGTTGAAGCAGACATTTTCTTTTTACAAGAGACCAGGTTGTCAGATCTAGCCTCTCTGGTAAAAGCCAGAAGAGAGTGGAGGCGCGGCCCCTCCAACTGGTCTCTTGCGGCTGAGCCGTATAGTGGGGTGGCGGTCCTTTTTACCACTCCTATTGAATGCCGTCGGGTTATTGAATTAGAAATCGGGAGATGCCTGATCTTGGGTTTCACCTATCATCAAGGTAGTCACAGGTCTAGGATAGATAGGTTTTATTTAAAGGAGGAAGCCGTCTCTTCCGCAGTGTCCGTGGTTGAGTTCTCTGATCACTGTATGATGTGGTTTTCCCTGAATGTTTCAGAGACCCCCCGGATGGGAAAAGGTTCTTGGAAGCTGAATTTGTCCCTCCTGGAGGAAGCGGAGATAAGACAGTCCTTTGAGGATTTTCTTCAGAGTCAGGTACCTTTACTGGATCTTTGTAGTAATAAGCTGGAATGATGGGAGATATTCTAGAAGCGCGTTGCGGTGTTCTTCCGCCAGCTCTCGAGCCTCAGGTCCCTGAACAGGTATCGCTTGTATCAGGGTCTGAGGAGGAAACTCGAGCTTCTTGTTTCGACTGGAGGTAGCCGAGAGGATATCTCCAGAGTGAAATCCTTGCTGATGAGGTGTCAGTACGATAGGCACACATCTTTGGTTTTTGAGAGGGTTTCGGGAAGTACCGCTCGCCCGACCCTTACAGAAACTGTAAGATGTCAGTGAGTAATAAAGTCATTTCAGGACTGATTGATAGTACAGGATCTCTGAATCGGTCCAGATCAGGGATCTTGGAGGTCGTCAGATCCTTCTACTCGCACCTCTTGGGGAGGAAGGATCTGGACAAGATGTCGGCTTTCATGGCTGAAACCATTCCTGAGCCAGGGGTAGACCCCTCTCTTGATGTTTTGGCAGAAGAAATCAGGGAAGAGGAAATGAGACTGGCGATCGAGGGGCTTGCCCCAAGAAGTCACCAGGTCCAGACAGCTTAACATCAGAATGGCACGGGACCTTTAAGGAGTCTTTGGCTCCCCTCTTGACTGAGGTATTCAATGAGTGTCTCTCCTCGGGCACTCTGCCAAATTCAATAAGGAGGTCAGCCCTGATTCTTCTCTCAAAGGGTAAAGATCCCAGCCGTATTGATAATTGGAGACCCATAGCTCTTCTCAATACAGATAGGATGCTTCTGGATAAGATACTGTTTAATCGGCTGGTGAAGTTTGCACCCCGGCTCCTTTCGGGGGCTCAGCACTGCTTTGTTCCAGGCCGAAGAACCTTATGTGCTGTCCTTAGTATCAGGGAGGCAGTGGAGCAGAGTAGTGCCGGTTTCTGGAAAGGGTACTTGTTGTCCCTGGATCAGGCCAAGGCGTCATCCAGAGATATGGCTTACCGAGTACTTTTGTTAATTGGCTTAAGATCTTGTATGCAGGGGCAGAGAGTTTCCAGCTGGTGAACGGTTGGTCTGGCCACCCTTTTGTGGTGGGGTCCGGAGTCCGTCAGGGTTGTCCTTTGAGCCCGCTTTTATAAGTGTTTGTGATCGATCCCTTTGTCCGGAGGGTAGATCGTGGGCTGTTGGCGGGAGTCGGGATGAGTCTGGCGGAGCTGGATGTCGCCCAGAGAGTGGTGGCGTACGCTGACGATGTCACCATTTTCGTGTCCTCGAGAGAGGAGATCGATGTGGTGATGTCGGATGTGGACCGCTACTCGGAGGCATCCGGGTCTAAGATCAACTGGGATAAGTGTGAGTATCTGGCTGGGAGGGGGAGATCCCACCTTTGATCTCCCGGACACCCTTCCAGGGCCCCAAGAGTCATCAAATGTTTTGGGCATCACATTCGGCCAAGATTATCCCGCCAAAAACTGGGATGGTAAGTTCCAGGATGCCAAGCAGAAGGTGGACCAGTGGAAGGGTTGGTCTATGACCCTCAGGGAAAGGGTACACCTGATCAAATCGTACCTACTCCCCTTGTTTATCTATCTGGGCAGCGTATGTATCTTACCAGAGGCTTACTATACTAGGATCTACAGCCTGTTTTTCCAACTGTTATGGGGGAACAGGATGAACCTAGTGAAGAGGGAGGTTATGTACCGCACAAGGAAACTAGGGGGTTTATCTATGGTAAACCCTGTGGTGTTTTAACCCCTTAAGGACCGGGGTTTTTTCCGTTTTTGCATTTTCCTTTTTTGCTCCTTGCCTTTAAAAAATCATAACTCTCAATTTTGCACCTAAAAATCCATATGATGCTTATTTTTTGCGCCACCAATTCTACTTTGTAATAATGTCAGTCATTTTGCCCAAAAATCTACGGTGAAACGGAAAAAAAAATCATTGTGCGACAAAATTGAAAAAAAAAACGCTGTTTTGTAACTTTTGGGGGCTTCCGTTTCTACGTAGTACATTTTTCGGTAAAAATTACACCTGATATTTATTCTGTAGGTCCATACGATTAAAATGATACCCTACTTATATATGTTGGATTTTGTCGCACTTCTGGAAAAAATCATAACTACATGCAGGAAAATTAATACGTTTAAAATTGTCATCTTCTGACCCCTATAACTTTTTTATTTTTCCGTGTATGGGGCGGTATGAGGGCTCATTTTTTGCGCCGTGATCTGAAGTTTTTATCGGTACCATTTTTGCATTGATAGGTCTTATTATTCGCTTTTTATTCATTTTTAAATGATATAAAAAGTGACCAAAAATGCACTATTTTGGACTTTGGAATTTTTTTGCGCGCACGCCATTGACCGAGCGGTTTAATTATATATTTTTATAATTCGGACATTTCCGCACGCGGTGACACCATATATGTTTATTTTTATTTACACAGTGTTTTTTTTTTATGGGAAAAGGGGGGTGATTCAAACTTTTAATAGGGGAGGAGTTAAATGATCTTTATTCACTTTTTTTTGCAGTGTTATATATAGGAGACTATAACACTGCACACACTGATCTCTTATACTGATCATTGTTATCCCATAGGGACCTATAACACTGCACACACTGATCTCTTATACTGATCATTGTTATCCCATAGGGACCTATAACACTGCACACACTGATCTCTTATACTGATCATTATTATCCCATAGGAGACTATAACACTGCACACACTGATCTCTTATACTGATCATTGTTATCCCATAGGGACCTATAACACTGCACACACTGATCATCATTGATCACTGGTTTCTCATAGGAAACCAGTGATCGACGATTCTGCCGCATGACTGCTCCTGCCTGGATCTCAGGCACCGAGCAGTCATTCGGCGATCGGACAGCGAGGAGGCAGGTAGGGGCCCTCCCGCTGTCCTGTAAGCTGTTCGGGATGCCGCGATTTCGCCGCGGCTATCCCGAACAGCCCACTGAGTTAACCGGCAACTTTCGCTTTTAGCCGCTCAGCTCTGAGCGCGCGGCTAAAGGGTTAATAGCGCGCGGCGCTGCGCGCTATTAGATGCGGGTCCCGGCTTCACTATGACGCCGGGCCCGCCGTGATATGATGCGGGGGTTACCGTGTAACCACGCGTTATATCAGGAGAGCAGGACCAAGGACGTACCGGTACGTCCTTGGCTTTCAAAAAGGTGTTCGTTAACCCCTTAAGGACCAACATCTCAAACCTCTGGAAAGAGAGGGCTCCTCCGTGAGTACTCTCCTGCAGGGAATGGTTTCGGCCTTTCTTCCAGGAATGGGAGAGAGGAGGGCGAGTGAAGGACCTCCGTACGCCCCATGGATATCTTCCGGCTTACGCTACCCCGACTCTGAAGGCGATACGTCGGTGGGATCTGGGAGATCAGGACCCAGTCAAGGCAGTTCCTTGACAAAAGGGTTCTGTTGACCCACTTCCAGAAGCCTCTGGCGCTCAGGGGCTGCCCAGGTCGGGATCTGAGGGTGGGGTTGTATATTTTAAACATGAAAAGGATCACCCAGAAGTTTTGGGACTTGGCCTGGCGCTGCTTTCAGGGGAAGCTATATGTAAGGGACAACCTGAAGTGCAGGAACTCTGATGACCGGGGATGTCCCCGAGAAGAGTGTGGGGACACGCTGGAAAGCATGGACCACTTCCTGCTTCATTGTCCCTTTAATATAGGGGCTTACAACCGGGTGGGCGTTTCCATCGGCTGGAGTCAGCTTGTCGGCCTTACCTATCTAGAGTGGACTTATGGGGCATTCAGGACCCTGGGTGGCCGAGACCGGGGCACTTTATTCTTAGTCAGTTTAGTGGTTAGGTACTACACGTGGAACGCGCAGTGTTTAGTGTCGACCCAACAGAAAGTCCTCTCTGAGGTGGAGGTCTGTAGGAATATCACTGGTGACATCGGGAAGATCGGGTCTTTGGAGTATGGCAGTCTTGGTACCAGTAGGGCCTCTCTCCTATGGTGAGGGTTTTCTTTTGATGTGCCCTAGGTTTTAGGCCTTTTGGGCCAAGTACATTATTTTGGTTAGGGGCAGTGATATAGGGATAGTTTAATGAAGGGATAGCGATAGAGTGAGAGGTAGGGTAGAGTTAGGGAGAGAGTTCAAATTTATTTATATCAGGACTGCCATCCTTCGATCCTGGTGGTGGGCTTATGAATGCACAACCTTGCTTTTTGTTTTGTTTTTAGAACGTGAGTGTTGATAAAGGGCTTACAGCAAGGGTCCTCAAACTACGGCCCGCCGAGGACATTTATCCGGCCCGCCGCTGCCTGGGACATCCCTGTGTCCGGAAAGATGTTTTCGGGACACAGGGATGGGCTCTCAGAGACCCTGCGTTTACTTTAAAAATGCAGGGGCCGCTGGGAAGGTGGCGCACGCAGGGACGTCACTGACGCCGTGCGTGCGCCCATAGCAACGGCGTGCAGAGGAGCGGGGCAGCGATGAGGACGTGTGCTGGCCAGCTAGTCAGCCAGCACGTCAGCTGAAGTGGGGTAGAACACAGGCATACAGCCTCCATCCATACACTGTATAGATGGATGGAGGCTGTATGTGTGTGGGGGAACATTATACTGCACCTAATGCGGGGGGGGGGGGGGGGGGGACACACTGTACTGCACCTAATGCGGGGGGGGCACTGTACTGCACCTAATGGGGTGGGGGGCACTGTACTGCACCTAATGCGGGGGGGGGGGGGGCACTGTACTGCACCTAATGCGGGGGGGGACACTGTACTGCACCTAATGCGGGGGGGGGACACTGTACTGCACCTAATGCAGGGGGGGGGGGACACTGTACTGCACCTA
>NW_026607585.1:0-7500 GCF_029499605.1 Hyla sarda | reverse complement strand
AGAACTCCATCATGCACTCTGTCTGTGGAGGACACCGGCTAGGATGTTGGCTGTCCAGGCATGCTGGGAGTTGACGTTTAGCAACATCTGGAGGGCCACAGTTTGAGACCACTGATTTAGAGGGATTGAAGATATTTTTGTCTTAGAACGATCCCAACTCACCGAAATAACAACAGTTAAAGGGGTACTCCACTGCCCCAGTGTTCAGAACACTTTGTTATAAGCGCTTGGAGCGAGCGGCAGGGGTCGTGATGTCACGCCACACCCCCTTAATGCAAGTCTATGGGGGGGGGGGGGGGAGCATGGCAGCTGTCACACCCCCTTAATGCAAGTCTATGAGGGGGGGGGGGAGCATGGCAGCTGCCACACCCCCTTAATGCAAGTCTATGGGGGGGGGGGGGGGAGCATGGCAGCTGTCACACCCCCTTAATGCAAGTCTATGAGGGGGGGGGGGAGCATGGCAGCTGCCACACCCCCTTAATGCAAGTCTATGGGGGGGGGGGGGGGGAGCATGGCAGCTGTCACACCCCCTTAATGCAAGTCTATGGGGGGGGGGGGGGGGGGAGCATGGCAGCTGTCACACCCCCTTAATGCAAGTCTATAGGGGGGGGGGGGGGAGCATGGCAGCTGTCACACCCCCTTAATGCAAGTCTATAGGGGGGGGGGGGGGGGAGCATGGCAGCTGTCACACCCCCTTAATGCAAGTCTATAGGGGGGGGGGGGGAGCATGGCAGCTGTCACACCCCCTTAATGCAAGTCTATGGGGGGGGGGGGAGCATGGCAGCTGTCACACCCCCTTAATGCAAGTCTATGGGGGGGGGGGGGGGGGAGCATGGCAGCTGTCACACCCCCTTAATGCAAGTCTATGAGGGGGGGGGGGAGCATGGCAGCTGTCACACCCCCTTAATGCAAGTCTATAGGGGGGGGGGGGGAGCATGGCAGCTGTCACACCCCCTTAATGCAAGTCTATGGGGGGGGGGGAGCATGGCAGCTGTCACACCCCCTTAATGCAAGTCTATGGGGGGGGGGGGGGGGAGCATGGCAGCTGTCACACCCCCTTAATGCAAGTCTATGAGGGGGGGGGGGAGCATGGCAGCTGCCACACCCCCTTAATGCAAGTCTATGGGGGGGGGGGGGGAGCATGGCAGCTGTCACACCCCCTTAATGCAAGTCTATGAGGGGGGGGGGGAGCATGGCAGCTGCCACACCCCCTTAATGCAAGTCTATGGGGGGGGGGGGGAGCATGGCAGCTGTCACACCCCCTTAATGCAAGTCTATGGGGGGGGGGGGGGGGGAGCATGGCAGCTGTCACACCCCCTTAATGCAAGTCTATAGGGGGGGGGGGGGGAGCATGGCAGCTGTCACACCCCCTTAATGCAAGTCTATAGGGGGGGGGGGGGGGGAGCATGGCAGCTGTCACACCCCCTTAATGCAAGTCTATAGGGGGGGGGGGGAGCATGGCAGCTGTCACACCCCCTTAATGCAAGTCTATGGGGGGGGGGGGAGCATGGCAGCTGTCACACCCCCTTAATGCAAGTCTATGGGGGGGGAGCATGGCAGCTGTCACACCCCCTTAATGCAAGTCTATAGGGGGGGGGGGGGAGCATGGCAGCTGTCACACCCCCTTAATGCAAGTCTATAGGGGGGGGGGGGGAGCATGGCAGCTGTCACACCCCCTTAATGCAAGTCTATAGGGGGGGGGGGGGGAGCATGGCAGCTGTCACACCCCCTTAATGCAAGTCTATGGGGGGGGGGGGGGAGCATGGCAGCTGTCACACCCCCTTAATGCAAGTCTATGAGGGGGGGGGGGAGCATGGCAGCTGTCACACCCCCTTAATGCAAGTCTATGAGGGGGGGGGGGGGGGAGCATGGCAGCTGTCACACCCCCTTAATGCAAGTCTATGGGGGGGGGGGGGGGAGCATGGCAGCTGTCACACCCCCTTAATGCAAGTCTATGGGGGGGGGGGGGAGCATGGCAGCTGTCACACCCCCTTAATGCAAGTCTATGGGGGGGGGTGCATGGCAGCTGTCACACCCCCTTAATGCAAGTCTATGAGGGGGGGGGGGGGGGGAGCATGGCAGCTGTCACACACCCCTTAATGCAAGTCTATGGGGGGGGGGGGGGGAGCATGGCAGCTGTCACACCCCCTTAATGCAAGTCTATGGGGGGGGGGGAGCATGGCAGCTGTCACACCCCCTTAATGCAAGTCTATGGGGGGGGGGGGGAGCATGGCAGCTGTCACACCCCTTAATGCAAGTCTATGGGGGGGGGGGGGAGCATGGCAGCTGTCACACCCCCTTAATGCAAGTCTATGGGGGGGGGGGGAGCATGGCAGCTGTCACACCCCCTTAATGCAAGTCTATTGGGGGGGGGGGGGCATGGCAGCTGTCACACCCCCTTAATGCAAGTCTATGGGGGGGGGGGGGGAGCATGGCAGCTGTCACACCCCCTTAATGCAAGTCTATAGGGGGGGGGGAGCATGGCAGCTGTCACACCCCCTTAATGCAAGTCTATGGGGGGGAGGGGGGGAGCATGGCAGCTGTCACACCCCCTTAATGCAAGTCTATGGGGGGGAGGGGGGGAGCATGGCAGCTGTCACACCCCCTTAATGCAAGTCTATGGGGGGGGGGGGGGAGCATGGCAGCTGTCACACCCCCTTAATGCAAGTCTATGGGGGGGGGGGAGCATGGCAGCTGTCACACCCCCTTAATGCAAGTCTATGGGGGGGGGGGGGGGAGCATGGCAGCTGTCACACCCCCTTAATGCAAGTCTATGGGGGGGGGGAGTATGGCAGCTGTCACACCCCCTTAATGCAAGTCTATGGGGGGGGGGGGAGCATGGCAGCTGTCACACCCCCTTAATGCAAGTCTATAGGGGGGGGGGGGGGGAGCATGGCAGCTCCCCAATGGGAGACCCCGGATGGACACACAGGAGGGAACAAAACCACCACGGGAAGGAGGAAGCCTGAACCACTCACCCCAACAGGTTCTCCTCTCTCAGGTCAGTCCCTAGAAGGGACATGAAAAACACAAAACACCGGAGAAGGTCGGATGGGGAGGGGCCTTTTAACCTCTGGGTTTTTCTTGCTCCTTCTAGGGCCAATACTGTATCTCCTAGGGTGCTTATTCCCTACAGCCAATGAGTCTCCTCCTCCATGACACCCGCCTCCTCCTCCATGACACCCGCCTCCTCCTCCATGACACCCGCCTCCTCCTCCATGACACCCGTCTCCTCCTCCTCCTCACACTGATGATCGGCCATGACACCCGTCTCCTCCTCCTCCTCACACTGATGATCGGCCATGACACCCGTCTCCTCCTCCTTACACTGATGATCGGCCATGACACCCGTCTCCTCCTCCATGACACCCGTCTCCTCCTCCATGACACCCGCCTCCTCCTCCATGACACCCGCCTCCTCCTCCATGACACCCGCCTCCTCCTCCATGACACCCGTCTCCTCCTCCTCACACTGATGATCGGCCATGACACCAGTCGTCTCCTCCTCATTACACTTCTGATCGGCCCACACGTCCCCCTCCTTACACTTCTGATCGGCCACACGTCCCCCTCCTTACACTGCTGATCGGCCCACACAACTCCCCCTCCTTACACTGCTGATCGGCCCACACAACTCCCACCTCCTTACACTGCTGATCGGCCCACACAACTCCCCCTCCTTACACTGCTGATCGGCCCACACAACTCCCCCCTCCTTACACTGCTGATCGGCCCACACAACTCCCCCCTCCTTACACTGCTGATCGGCCCACACAACTCCCACCTCCTTACACTGCTGATCGGCCCACACGTCCCCCTCCTTACACTGCTGATCGGCCCACACAACTCCCCCCTCCTTACACTGCTGATCGGCCCACACAACTCCCCCCTCCTTACACTGCTGATCGGCCCACACAACTCCCCCCTCCTTACACTGCTGATCGGCCCACACAACTCCCCCCTCCTTACACTGCTGATCGGCCCACACAACTCCCCCTCCTTACACTGCTGATCGGCCCACACAACTCCCCCCTCCTTACACTGCTGATCGGCCCACACAACTCCCCCCTCCTTACACTGCTGATCGGCCATGACACCCGTCTCCCCCTCCTTACACTGCTGATCGGCCCACACAACTCCCCCCTCCTTACACTGCTGATCGGCCCACACAACTCCCCCCTCCTTACACTACTGATCGGCCCACACAACTCCCCCCTCCTTACACTGCTGATCGGCCATGACACCCGTCTCCCCTCCTTACACTGCTGATCGGCCCACACAACTCCCCCCTCCTTACACTGCTGATCGGCCCACACGTCCATCTCGTCCTCCTCCTCTTCTTCATCTTTAACCTCAACCTTAATAACAATCAGATTTCCACCCTAAACAGAGAAGAAGAAAAAAATTAAAAATTATCTTCGGTTCAGTTGCTTTATGGTCATATTTTTGGGGAGACTTTAGTGTCATCTACCTGATGCTTCTCTGGGACATTTCCCTCTGGACGGTCCTGGGAATACAGAGGACGGGGACACCTCTCGGGTGGATTTCTATCAATGACTCCATCTGTAGGGAACACACAGGGAATGAATACATCAGTGCTGGGTAGATTTCTATGTTAGTGATATCTATCCATACATCTCTTCTTACCTTGTGATGTGAGGGGCCGGTGATCCTCCATCATGACTATGTCCTGGTACAGATCCTTGGGACCTACTGGGGTCAGCTCTAAAGACGTCACCTACAAAAAGACATCGATAAGACAGAAATGATTGATGATCATCAGGAAGAAATATAAAGAACAGATAAGATAAACTCCAGTCCCGGGCAGCGCTGCCATGATCCCCCAGACTATTTTATCTATAGAACCAGTGGTCTCCGCTCCGTCTGGCCAGTAAACTGTAAGGCTATGTTCACACGGCAGAATCTCTGCATGAATTTATAGCCAATTCGCCTCCATGGGAAACCTGCAGCGGAAATTCTGCCGTGTGAATATGGCCTAAAATAGAGACTGTCCCTCGTTCTTTGCAGCTCGGACTGTTCATTTTTCTATCCCGGCCTTCCAGTTGTGATCCATGAAAGGAATCAAATTTAGAAGCTACATCGGGGGTGAGTGCCGTCTCTTTATGACTTTAATTTACCTGACTGTAAAACTGCAAAGCCCGCTCCCCTCCCCCCCGATCTCCAACCTTACGGCCCCTCCCCTCCCCTCCGATCTCCAACCTTACGGCCCCTCCCCTCCGATCTCCAACCTTACGGCCGCTCCCCTCCCCTCCGATCTCCAACCTTACGGCCGCTCCCCTCCCCCCCCGATCTCCAACCTTACGGCCGCTCCCCTCCCCCCCGATCTCCAACCTTACGGCCGCTCCCCTCCCCCCCGATCTCCAACCTTACGGCCGCTCCCCTCCCCTCCGATCTCCAACCTTACGGCCCCTCCCCTCCGATCTCCAACCTTACGGCCGCTCCCCTCCCCTCCGATCTCCAACCTTACGGCCGCTCCCCTCCCCTCCGATCTCCAACCTTACGGCCGCTCCCCTCCCCTCCGATCTCCAACCTTACGGCCCCTCCCCTCCCCTCCGATCTCCAACCTTACGGCCCCTCCCCTCCGATCTCCAACCTTACGGCCGCTCCCCTCCGATCTCCAACCTTACGGCCCCTCCCCTCCGATCTCCAACCTTACGGCCCCTCCCCTCCCCTCCGATCTCCAACCTTACGGCCGCTCCCCTCCCCTCCGATCTCCAACCTTACGGCCGCTCCCCTCCGATCTCCAACCTTACGGCCGCTCCCCTCCCCTCCGATCTCCAACCTTACGGCCGCTCCCCTCCCCTCCAATCTCCAACCTTACGGCCGCTCCCCTCCCCTCCGATCTCCAACCTTACGGCCGCTCCCCTCCCCTCCCCTCCGATCTCCAACCTTACGGCCGCTCCCCTCCCCTCCGATCTCCAACCTTACGGCCGCTCCCCTCCCCTCCGATCTCCAACCTTACGGCCGCTCCCCTCCCCTCCGATCTCCAACCTTACGGCCGCTCCCCTCCCCTCCGATCTCCAACCTTACGGCCGCTCCCCTCCCCTCCGATCTCCAACCTTACGGCCGCTCCCCTCCCCTCCCCTCCGATCTCCAACCTTACGGCCGCTCCCCTCCCCTCCCCTCCGATCTCCAACCTTACGGCCGCTCCCCTCCCCTCCGATCTCCAACCTTACGGCCCCTCCCCTCCCCTCCGATCTCCAACCTTACGGCCCCTCCCCTCCCCTCCGATCTCCAACCTTACGGCCCCTCCCCTCCGATCTCCAACCTTACGGCCGCTCCCCTCCCCTCCGATCTCCAACCTTACGGCCGCTCCCCTCCCCTCCGATCTCCAACCTTACGGCCGCTCCCCTCCCCTCCGATCTCCAACCTTACGGCCGCTCCCCTCCCCTCCGATCTCCAACCTTACGGCCGCTCCCCTCCCCTCCGATCTCCAACCTTACGGCCGCTCCCCTCCCCTCCGATCTCCAACTTTACGGCCGCTCCCCTCCCCTCCGATCTCCAACCTTACGGCCGCTCCCCTCCCCTCCGATCTCCAACCTTACGGCCGCTCCCCTCCCCTCCGATCTCCAACCTTACGGCCGCTCCCCTCCCCTCTGATCACCAACCTTACGGCCGCTCCCCTCCCCTCTGATCACCAACCAGATGTCTGAGGTGCCACAGCAGAGATTGCAAGACCCCAGCGCTCAGACAGCTTATGCCCCCGCGCTCAGACAGCTTATGCCCCCGCGCTCAGACAGCTTATGCCCCCGCGCTCAGACAGCCTCTCGTTAAATTTCTGACACATCGGGTAGCGCCCTCAGTAACCTCCGTATAAGAGTTTCTCATAGTTCTTTGTTTTAGTTCACAAAATCCAAACTGGTGAAGAACAAGGCCCCATAAGTCTGACCGGGACTGGCGGACTCTAGAAAGGTTAGTTCTTTACGATCGGTGAAAACCATGACCTGATGGAACGCACATTCCAACAAGTGACCCCATTCTTCAGAGGTCCACCTAATGGCCAGGAGTTCCCTATTACCTACATCGTAACGTCTGTCTACACAAGAGAACGTTCTACTAACAGAAGCACAAGGTCGTAGACGAGCGGAGGAGTCACGAGTGAGCGGAGGAGTCACGAGACAGAACCGCAGAAGTGTTGACCTCTACAGTAAGAGATTAGTCGGGTCGGACTAGTACAGGAGACTTGGTAACACATTCCCTTAAAGGGATACTCCGCCCCTAGAAATCTATCCAAATGTATAGGGGATAAGATGGCTGATCGTGGGGGTCCCAGGGATCGCCCTGCTGCACTCGGTGTTCTTTTAGAGCGTTGGGTACAGCGCCGGACGCTCATGACATCACGGTGGTGCCCGCATGTGACATCACTGATATTTCTCATGGACAATTGTCTCCTCAAGGAGTTTACATTGCGTACAGCATGTTCTCCTCCCCCCCGTACAGCATGTTCTCCCCCCCGTACAGAATAATATCCCCCCGTAC